>NC_084954.1:14585393-14686026 GCF_949316205.1 Platichthys flesus | reverse complement strand
ACATGACCATACACTGTCCAGAAACCCTGGACGGAGGTCACGCAGCAGGCTTTTATGTTTGACCCATGCCTTCCAGTCAATGCTTTTGTCTTAATGCTTGCCACCTGCATGAAAGTAACGCCGCTGGTAAAACTCAGAGTGCTGAGGAGCTTTTACAGGAGAACTGAGACAGGAATTGAAGGAGTTTGTGTATTTCAAGGTCTTGTTCACAAATGAGTACAGTCAAATAAGTGTGAAGTCCGAAATTTTGCGGTTGTTGTACCTGACCATTGTGATGAAGGCGGAACTGAGTTGCAAAACAAAGCTTTCAATTTACCAATTGACCCTCATGATCATGAGCTTTGGATAGTGACCGAAAGGACAACATTCTGGTTGCAAGCAGCTGAATTGAGTTTTCTCCAACAAGTGGCTGGGCTAAGTCTTAGAGATCACTTCAAATCCAAAAATGGAAGTCGAGGTGGTTCGGGCATCTTGTCAGGATACCTCTTCCAATGGAGGTTTACTGGGCACACCCAGCTGGGAGGAGACCCAGGAGTAGACCTAGAACCTCCTATCTGGTCTAGGAACACATCAGGATCCCCTAGGAAGTCCTGGAAAACATTGCTGGGAAGAGGGATGTCTGGAATATTGTACTAAGTCGGCAGCCTTTGCTACCACACATAAAAAAGCTTGTATACATGTGCAGGAAAATAAAATGTTTCCATTGTGAACCATACAGCTGCAACCTGTTACAAAAAACTCACCTGTAGCACGTGGTGTCAGAGCAGGGGTTGTGCACCCTAACAATGATGAAGACGTGCTGAAAGTGAGAGCGAATGGCCTTGGGGGTGAACGGGTGAGCACCGGGCTCCTGGAACACAATAGTCACAATGTCGTTCCCAATGTGTCGCTTCCTCAGCAACTAGTCAATGAAAAAAAGTCTTAATTAGAGAAGAATGAGACCAGGTGCTTCTATTAACAGACGGCATGTACAGAGCACTAGGAAGACAATTAAGAATTCTTTAGAAAGAAGGTTGGATGAGAATCAAACTTGACACCTTAGCCCTACGTCATCATGCATGCCTTTATACAATACAACATTACATAAAGGTTTTATATGTTGTCAAAGAAAGGAGTTTTCCATTTCCGTACACAAAGCTAATCGTATACCACAAAAGACTGGGCGCTCCAACTTTTACCTGTTGTTTGTTGTTGGGTGTGTGCGGCAGCAGAGTGGACACATGGAACATGATCTCGTAGTCCTTGTATGAAGTGTAGAGGGAGTACAGTCCTGTGGAATCCGCTGCAGGAAAAAAATCAGTGTGAGACCCATTGAACAAATAATGACATCCATCTCTCACATGTGTATTATGTTTGCTCAGTGTTTTTTCTGAAGGGCAGGATGCAATTTCATAACAGCCCAAACAACCAGACAATTGTGAACTGTGTCTGGGTCAATGTCATTATGGATGAGATGACACTGAAACATTTTAATCAAGTGTCAGTCTGTAAATTGAGGATTTTGTGTCACATTACTTTTTCCAGATGAATGGACAGAATGGAAAAATCAACCTGGGTCTAAGAGGAGCTGATCGTTCTTTTTCAGTTTTTCTTTCTTCTAGTGTGTTATATCGATATTTTGTGAAAGAAAGATTTTGTCACGGTAAAGGTCCAATCCCCCACAGGTCATGTGACAACACAGTTCCAGATAACTGCATAATGGAAGCCTATACCTAACAAAGCCAGGTATAGTGGGGCTGACACTTCCTACACGTGCCTACACCAATCACAACAGAGTGGGCCAGCTGGCCATTCGCAGCTGACTGGGCTTTGTGTTTTCAGAACATTAGAGCATGTAAGTAATAACCCAAATTAAAATGACCTGAATGTCAAGAAATGCCTGTGCATGTGTCTTCTAGAAGAGTAGGTGAGTTACTTTTGGTGTCCAGCTGGGCTCTGTACTTGGTGAAGCCTTTAAGTCGAACTTTCTCTCCAAGAAGTTGGAGAAACTCTTCCAGGGCGGGACCGGCTGTCTCATTGTTGTACATCTCCTCCTCAGTGCTCTGACCCGCTCTGCAGTACATCACCCCAACCTTCACCTGAAAACTCAGCTGGGGAGCAGCGAACACACACAACGATACTTCTTTAACTCACTTCTTCAGGACTGAAAATCACATAACTTCACTCCTCCTGTTGATAAACTAAGATGCCAGCTGTCATTCTGTGAAATCAACTCATTAGTTTTTATATTTTGGAAAGTTTTGCTATTCATCCTACCCCTTGTTCATCCAGTTTCATCAACTGCTCTGTGACCTTGGGTGTGTTGAGGGCCAGTCTGAGGCAGGAGAGGTCCAGCTCAGGGAGAAGATACTCCAGCACCTCTTTGATGGGCAGCCCTCGGGTGGTGCCGTGCTTGGAGGTGGAGGGCACTGCATCCTCAAGGATAGATCCTCGCAGAGTTGACAGCTGAATGAACGAAGAGAGGGAGGATGAGAGTGAGAAGACAAAGAATGCACGTCAGGAATCTTTGCTGTGCTTTGAACTTTGTCTTGGAGATGGAACATGCTGATAGCAAAACCTGCATGCCCAGACACCAACAAAAAGCACACAAGGTACAGTGGTTTTTAAAATAATGCCACTTATTTTATGCTTAAACAAGCCAGCATAAAACAAAGGGACAATTATGAGACAAGGCCTAGAGTAAACTGAAAAAAACACTGAAGAAGAAGAAGTGGGAGGATTTCTCCAAGCATTCTGTATACACAGAGTCTGCATTGTGAAGGCCTATGGGAGTGAACTCAATCACTCTGCTATCATAAGCAGCTGGAACGGATGGAGACTTTCTCCCCTGCAAGCTTGAGGCTGTGTTTGGGCCTGTGTTTACAATGAACCTGTGTTCCCTGCATTTGGAAGGTAGACTCGGGGGCAGGAGTCCTGAGGTACTTCATCTTAAGAGTGAGGGTTTAATCACATACACTTGTCAGTTCCCAACGTACAGCCTCAGGCAGGTGGCTTTATCCTCTGATTGGGAGTGCATCTCTATATTAGCCCTAATCCAACACTTAAAACTCAAAAATATCATGCCAGCCACAGAGGTCTAAAAGCCCACTTTGCAACTGGATATGACAGTATATTTCTACTGAAACAGAGAGAGGTAAAGCTCTCCACACAGTGGTTGGAGATTGCACTGACAGGCCTTGCAGGCTGGAAGATGAGTGCATTTCCTGAAGTTTCTTCACACTTTGCTGATGTTGGGAGACAGCTGAATAGCCCTGGGGCTGTTTGCAGAATGAGAAACCAGGACTGAGTGTGGGTTTACCTTGAGCTGGTCTCGCCAGTATGTAGCAGGCAAAGTATAAATTGCGCTATAAACACCTATATGAGTAAACAGGATAAAGATCTATGCCAACAATATAAATATAACTTGTCCCATATAGAACCCCAAAAAATCCAGAATTTAAGAGGATAGGACATTATGGCTGACCTCGCTCGTTCTGTAGATAAGGCGGTAGTTGTACTGCTGTCCATGCTCTTTGTCCTCATCCAGTTTTTCCCTACGCAAGCTCACTGCCATTGGACCGAGCATCTCATCTATCCCAAAGTAGTTCCAGTGCTCTGCAATAAGGCAGGGAATGAAATGGTAGAGAGACAGTTGTTGGGGGATTTTCAACAGTACTTTTTCTCAACACACATTCATATGTCAATGACTCTATGTAATGAAAGCACTTAATTGGATCTCACCTCTAAGGTAGAAGAACTTCCTATAGTAGTAGGCTCCTAGGTCCACATGCTCCACAATATATTGCTTGCCCTTTTCGCTGAGGGTGCTGGGGCCCTCCTTTGGTCCCTCGAGCACTGCGACTCCAGCATTTGTGCAGTGTGTGCTTACAGATGTTTCATACAAGTTTCCTTCCCCACACAAGGTCCCTGAGCCACTGTTGCCTGTTCCACCGCCCACAAGCCCATGATACCCCATCCCACCTGCTCCCAATCTGCGCCTTCCATTGCCATCTGCGCCTATCTCGTTGCGGAAGCAAGGGCAGCTCAGCAGCATTTCGTTGCTCTGTTCATCTCCTCCTTCAAGACTTGGACTGTCCCTAGAGCTGAGCTCTTCCTGGCTGCCACTTGGGGAGCTGTAAGGCAGGCTGTGGGTGGATGAGAGGGTGGAGGTAGCTGAGGCCACAGCAGCAGCAGAGGCCCCAGTGGTGGTGTTTTTCCTCTTGCCTGCAGTCTGCCGCAGCTGAATAATTTCGTTGAGGTCAAATAACGTGCTCTGAACATCGTAATGGGAAAATCCTTTCTGACACACCCAGGGCTTTAGAGGGGGGCCCATGTCCTCTGTCCGGCTGTCCTCTACATCAGACCCCGCTCTGGGGGAGTCCAACTCACCCCGCACATTTCGTAGTTTGCGAAATATAGACTCACCCCCCGTCTCTGATTTAGTGCGTCTTTTCGGGGTCTTATCTCTGTCCTTGGCTTTAGGAGGCTGGCTGTCCACCTCCTCCGGAAGATCCATTATAGTCTGCCTCGACCCAACATTCAACATGTCTTCCAGTTTCTCTGGTGCAGGGCTACGCTGGTCAACTTTATCCCCTTGATATCCCTTCAGCATTTCAAAGAAGCTCTCCCCAGATACTCCATGCTGATCTATTGAGGAGGTGCTACCGTACTCACGATGAAGAGGGGACCATTTAGGTCCCAAGGCTGAACCCCAGTCTTCTCCACTGTCCCCACTTCCTTCCATCTCACTGATAGTCATGTCACTGTTGCTTCGCTGACGAATGCGTCTCTGTCTTGGGTTTCTATATGCAGGACCTCTGTAGTCTCCTTGGGCCATGTAACGCGTTTCAGGACTGTAATTGTTAGCCTGGGCGCGATTTTTCAAAGTATTGTGGATGTTCCGCAGCATCGATGAGTCCTGAGGGCTCATAACAGAGCCTAACTTAATGTGAACTTTTCCACCAGAGGGCACAATAGAGTTCTCTGTCTCTGCAGTTAAGAGCCACTGAGCCCCTGTAATGTCTTTTCTTGGGGGCCAGTCAGCCACCCGAGCCCGTACACCCATTTTAGGCACTCCTGTGCTCACAGTGGCATGGACATTGTCTGTGCGTGTCGGCACATTCCCTCCATTGACCATACGGAGGTGGCGTGTGTAAAACTCATCAGTGGCTGGGATGGAACCCCCAACAGTGCGCTCCATGGGTGGGTGCTTCAGGCTGGTCATGACACCAGTGCTAAAGGCTAAAGGCACTTAGCAGGTAGACATGGCTGCCTCTGGGATGCGAAGCTGCTCCCTGTCTTCATGGGCAGATTGATTGTCAGGATAAACAACGATGGGGCAGAAAATGTGACAGGGTAGACCCAACCTCTTCAGTACTCAACCTTGCATATTACTTTCCCAAATGTGTCAGCACTGCCACATTGCATTTATGTTCCACATCCCTGAAAAAAAAGAGAAAAACCAGTCAGTACATACATTTTCCATCCTGACGCACACAACTTTCTTACAAGAATAAAGGTGAAATTAAGGGAAAGCTTTTTAGCTGATCTTAGATAATAAATCTTAGATAATGATCTTAGATAATAAATCAACTGAAATCCACAAAAGATCCACAACATGAAACTTTATTAGCTGTGATCAGAGACCGCATTTATATAAACATGTAGAAAGTAGGATTAGGATTATACATATAAATATATAATTGTCATACACGCACACACATTTTTCCAGCAAGTAGAAAAGAGTGTGGACTTTTTTTCTTCCTTTGAAGGCTTTTTACAAGCCAGTGAAAAGTCAGTGACATTTTCCATTTAGATAGGGAGGCCTACTTTTCAAACCAATTTCAACATACGCATCAAGGGGACACATGAAAGCACAGCCAAATTCAAGAAATTAATCATTTTTTTCTTCTGAAAGTGTGAGGAAAGTGATGCCCTCACCCTAATCAGTTAATTTATCCAAAGGGGACATTAAAGAAAAAAAGGCTATATAAGACTTGTGTCATTACCCAGATTACATACGAGGTAGAGAAAAATCATATGGATCTATTGATAAGTATTCAGTCTCTTCTGGATGTACAGCTCAAACCTGTCTCAGTCACCGAGTGTTGGCTTCGGATTCGTATGAAGTCTCTCATGTGCCTCATTAGGAGCCAACATTAGTGAATTGAAATGCAGAGTTGCAGTTTTTGGAATCACATATCCCAAGCTGCACATCAAAAAGCAACGGGGCCCTTTGAAAGTCATCTGAGAAGTGGATGATGATCCTCTGCCTGACAAATCGGGCCAATTTGGCAGTGAGGCACTGGGGGAGATTAAGGCTCCACTCTCGGTCGGGCCTGCCTGGTTGTGGCTCTGATCACATTAGCCAAAAGCAATCAGTGCACTGTGACGGACCTACAACACAGCCACCTTTACACTGCATCCCACAAACAGGGTTGACTTTTTACTGACAAAGACACATACACTGCTTAATAGAAATAGGACATTCACCTTTGCTTCAGACAATAACAGCAATCAAAGTAGTGATGGGAATCGGCAGGGACCTCCCGATACGATAATATCACGATACTTAGGTGGCGATACGATATGTATTGCGATTCTGTAGGTATTGCGATTCTGTAAGTATTGCGATTCTTGTTGTGTTTAGATTCTTTAGATGTTTAGATTCTTGTGCAAAAACAAGAGCTGGTCAACATGCTCTAGGGTGAGGTTACTCCTCCCCCCATATATCCCCCCCCTTATAAAACCAATAAATCTGATTTGAAAACGATTTGGGAGGCAGCATGGCGTTTTAAATTCGTCATTCACAAGAATCGCAATTTGTAACTGAATCGATTTTTCCCCCATCCCTAAATCAAAGTGGATTATAGTCAATTAAAACAAAAGGAAGAGAGTGTAAAATGCAGTGGCAGTCCACTGAGAGATGGGTCAAATGTTCCCGAGAAACAATTTGTTTGATAATATCAGTCTATTTATAAGTCAGAAGAGGAATTCAAGTGCAAACTCTCAAGGCTTTGGAGACGATTCAGTTTTCAGAGTGCCTGAGGCAAAGCATCCCTTCAAAACATGGAAGAGAGTTTTCTGACAACAAACCTCTAAAACTGTGCTTCTTATGAAGCAGAAACCCCTACTGTTAATATTTTGTGAATATTCAGTGAAAATCCTGCAGTAAAACATACCTGCAGTAAAACATACAGAAAAAAATCCTGGAAAAACCCAACAGTGTTCCAAAACTATCATTTGCTTGCTTTGCAATTAAAATGTTGCTCTTATCGCTTAAAAACACAAGCAGTAGAATAATAAGGATTCTGAAACAAGAAATATATTCTAAAATATTGCATGTGAAGCCTCACATCTTTAGAGTAAGACAAACACCTAAGCAGAGCATAATTCCTCACAAAAGAGCCTAAAATGAAATGCAAACACAAGAATTCACAGCTTCATGTTAAACTGATGAGCATGTAAAAGCCCACCAAGTTACAACCGCATTGTTCTATGTAATCTCCGCACATCTTATGAAATTTTCGGGAAAAATACATTTAAATAATAATAAAGACAATATCTCCACTTTGATCTTCCATCTTTCACATGAGGCAGGCTCCCACTATACACTCTTTAAATCAATGGGAATCTATTTTATGGGACATGGCAACGGATAAGGTTTCTGGAGCAGATTAATAAAAACTTCTTAATCAAAAAAATTATAATAATTCATGCCCTACTAACACCCTCTTTCTCTGACATGAATAAGAGTGAAAATAGTCAGGGAATGTAAGATAAACTGCACGTCCACTCCCAGAGGGCTGGGCCCTATTCCCTCCCGCTGCAAGGTGTCCACAGGGATGAATACATGAAAAGAGGCATGTCTCAGAAAACAGGTCTCTAATCTCCTCACTGATGGACATGCAGACAGGGGACTGGCTTCAGAGTTTTGTCAGATTAAAAGGAACAGAGTGGCACTGAGACTGAGAGAGCATGTCTTGTGCACGTCTGTGTGACGAGGAAAAACAGGCTGAAAAAGTGAGCAAGGCAATCATGGAGAATCTAGGAGAAAGACTAGTCTCTTTTCCCCCCCTTTCTGCCTTATACCATCTATCCCTTTCAGAATTAAACTGATCTTTTTTTTCGCAGGTCAGTGGGGAATTTCAAAACAGCTTGAGCCCTGTTGTTAAATTAGGTTAACACCCTGTAATGGGGGCTCTGACCTCGCAGTTTGTTCATAAGGCCTGTCGAAAGATGAGCAAACCGGTGATGCAGATAAAGGGATGGTGACACACACCTCCGTAGAGTTCTAATTTGTTCTTATGGCTGTAAGAACGAGTCTAGACAAAAAGGATTGATAAGAGTAACACATCCCTTTGAAAGCTTGTGTTCATGTGTGTGTTACAGGTGACTCAGTCCTTGTCTCAACTTACACACACATAACACATAAAATAAAAAGGTGGACGGCTGACAGCAACAGGAAAGATGAACAGTGTTGATGAATCACACACATGAACCAGGAGGCTGACTCTTTCAAATCTGACTCACAAATATCAGAGCAAGTAAAGAAAACCCAAAAGAACAAGACCTGAATCATCAATGTAAGACACAGCTTGGGGTGCTAGACATTCTCAAGAAAAGAGTTTCCTTAAGAACAATCCCAGTTGCTTGGCTCAGTGGTATCCCAAAGAGAAAGGACAGCATGCTGGAGTTGAAAGACTCTTCGTCCTGGGTCTCCAAACAGAAAGGGAATGAAGTTTCCCAGTAGACTGGGCAAGTGTTTCCAGAGCTGAGACAAAGGAGCCAATGGATTGCCCTACAAGCTTGTAATTACTGCGTGCTTGAAAGGGACTAAGGGTCTGTTTGGCTGACACCGTTGGCTTTCAAACAGGCACCCTACCATTTAGCCCATTGGCTCTCTCCGTCTCCTAATCTTCCCCTGCTCTAAGGGCTGACTGGGATGTTGGGCAGCAGGCACAAAGGTCCCTCTGTGCTGGTTTGGGCAAGACTGGGGCCCCACTCCAACACGCTGTAGTCTTTGAAAATTGCCTGGTAAAGAGACCTCACTATGGCTGTGTACTTGTCTGATTTGCCTGCCAGAAAAATCTGATGAATTAATGCAAGTGGAGATGGATTGATCGAGACGAAGAGACACTGAACCAGAACTGAGAAGCAAAGAACAGAAAAACTGACGATGACCACAGCAAAGCAGAAGAACGGACCACTGCGCCCACAGAAGAATAGTAAGACTACTTAATAAATGACTAAAAGCTGGAGCGAGACTGCTCAACTTCAAACCCTTCCATGATGAGAAAGAGGGTTGTACACAGGTCAGATAGAGAATTACAGCTTGAGAGAAGAAAACAAGCATTTGTAGTTAATCCACAGACTCCTACACAATATCATTTCCTGTCAAGGAGGGAGTGTTGAGGACAGAGGGGTGAACGAGGTATCTTCACTGAGATTGAGCCCAAACATAGCTGTCCATAAGTACAACAGATGCAGTGGAGGTAACAAAGCATCTCCTCCACTCCACTCCCGTCTTTCACTCGCCCCTTCTGTTATTGATCCATTTACTGTACGTTTCCTCAACCTGGATACTGACGTGTGGCTGAGATCCAAACACAAACCTGCCCGTCTGATTGAACAAACCTGAGAACCTGACACCTTCACTGAAACAACAGGCCTGCTGGCAGACAAACGATAGTAGCATCATCCAAGCATGAGCCGAGTTCCTGGAATTCCACCAACCTCAGTGGAGGAAGTGATGAGCATTTGTGTTTGGGGGTTAGGGCATGTTCAGGCAGATTCTTTGAGAGAAGTGCAACATTGACTGTCCAAGTCGTATGCTTTTTAAAAGTGCCTCTGTAAGTCTACCATGCCTTAACAATAACAAGCTTGTCTTGCAATCGACTTTACCCATGATATCAGCTCTGGATGAAGTCGCACACCACAATAAAGTGAGAGCAGACCCAACAAATTGCTCAACTGACCACACGTGCAATCCGAACACCACGTGTAGTTGAGGCGCTTCAAAAAGCGGTGGCAGTGTATCGACATTCATCATTACCATTGTTTGTGATGTGCTGCTGCTCTGCCCCAACTCTGGGCCTCTAGCTATCACTGCAGCACAGTTCAGTGAGTAATGGGCAGAGCTAACCACTGGCAAAGTGAATTTCACTCACTGCCTTGCACAAGAAGACAGTTCAGAAGGAGCACTAGAATATATTCATTGCCATTATCTCTAGCAGGGTGTCCTCGATCCTTCCTCTCCGCTTATCCACAAAGTACTCGACAAGGGTTTTTCGCTTTTTTTTTTACATTGGAGAGACAGCCGGATAAATAGACACTTAAATCACTTGACATAGCTAGGTAAAGACATTCCCATTTCCAATGTCATCATCTGGGTGGGCTAGCAGCTTGACAAGGAAGGCCTTTGTCCAACTACCAGAGTCATTTACTTCTTAAAAAAGGTAATTACACTGCCAAGAGCTTAGGTGGTCTGCTTGTCCAGAGCAAAAAAAAACGAATGACTACTTCTTATACTTTAATCTAACAGCTGTCCCGTCAAAACAAAAAGAAAACTCCTTTTTTTACGGCCTTGATTGATTTTGGGTTTGTGAAACCATCACCAACATCCTACACAGTCATTTCACAGCTTTATGGTCCATATATACCTTAATTTACAGAGGCCGAGCTTGAGTTGGTTTAGAGCCTCATATTGGATGATGGGGTTATAGATGACTTGTCTTTATTGAGGCTGAGATTTAAGATTGTCAGCTTTTAAAAGTTGTGTGTTGTAAAAAGCAATGGGGATGAAGCAGTGTGCTGCCGCCTGAAGAGGAATGTGAAACATTCTAATGAGATGGCTGCCTGGCTTCTGAACTGCAGCAGTCAGGGGCTGAGGTTTAAGAGTGGAAGTCTGCTCTGGGCTGCACTTTCCCTCTCCCTGCCCTATCCCCTTCCAATGCTAGGACTCCATTAGACAGGCAGGGAAGTCCTAATGCACACGGACAGGTACATGCAGAGACAAACACTTGAACACACATAGCAAATGAAAGTAGGACACCAACTTCTATAGAAACTACAAGAAAACAGCACATTCATTGATTTGGCTCATAAGAATAAAAACTAGCAACTCTTGGGACGGTGACTATTTTTGAGTACAACAAACCAAACTGATTTTTATTTCTGCAGATATCAGAGATAGCCCTTCAGTCCCCCGGCAGCTTGTAGAGATGTTCTTTCTGGAGTACCTGTGTGAAACTAAGAATAATTTTTCTAGGAAATCACCTTTGAGATGTAAATTGAGGTCTCCTTTTAAAGTCCAAACCCGAGCTGCCAACAACAAAATGCAGGATTGTCTCTGCGACATCTCTTCTGGGTATAACCAAACAGGCACATTTGAGTTGAATTTTCAAAAATAAACATTCAGTCACCGCCACTGCGTAGACTGCTGCAGTTGTGCCTCCAGCAAAATCAGGTGCCAGCTTTTACAGGTGGGAAGCCATTAAGGGATCACAATCTTGTTACCCAACAATAGATAATGGCTGTGTATTGTATCCACAAAGTCTATTCTTTTCATAAGGTAACAAAGATATAAATCCTTGAGAGCCATATCTCATCTCTAGTATAAACTTAGCTGCCCCCACAGTCCCCACAGATACGGATCTTGTGTGATCTTCAGTAATCAAGGATAACTGTCACAGCAGTAAATGGGAGAAACAAAGGTTGACTATAAGCAGGATCCCCGGTCATCGACCGATATGGTTTGTTTGTGTAAGTGGCACTAGACAAAGGAAGCACCATAAAGATTATTGCAGCAAACCGTGGCACAATCCAGGCGACTGCTAGTATGCTAAGCTAAGATCACACACTTATTAATTAGTTATTTCATAAAAACAAAATCATGAGTTAAAAATGTACAACTGGCGCTGAGAAAAATGTATATTAGATATATTTATTTATGTCGGTCTCTGGTTATAAAGTAATCTGAGGTGGGTTCATTTTAGGTTTTGCCACATTGTTATTGAATGCAGAATAATCATTGTCTTTGGACATGCAGGGTGTTA
Source organism: Platichthys flesus (assembly GCF_949316205.1). Lineage (NCBI taxonomy): Eukaryota > Metazoa > Chordata > Actinopteri > Pleuronectiformes > Pleuronectidae > Platichthys > Platichthys flesus. Next base: position 14,673,991 of record NC_084954.1, on the reverse strand, counting down.
ACACATGAGGAAAGTCAAAGTGCTAAGGTTCACCGAAATGACAAACATAATTTGGGATCAGATGGCACAACTTAAAACTGACACATTTAATCCTGCTCCACTCACAAAACAAAATGACAACCATCTTCACACGGGCACACTATGGGATGGTGAAAAATACCTACTTTTTATATGGGATTCTCTTCCTCTGACATTTAGTTAGAGAGAAAACTTGAACCCCTTACTTTTGGAAAGTATATCAGGTACTGTTTGACCCGGTACAAACTTGACCCGTGCATCCAGTGAAATGCGAGTTTTACCCAGCAGTGTGCCTTGTTTAACAGGACTGTGTGGACTGGGGCAAAGATGTGTTTGTATGGACACTCCATTTCCTCTGTTTTCCCAACAAAAGGTAAATATCCCCCCTTTAATATCTGAAAAGCAGTGAACCTACCTGATACAAAACAAATTCTTCCAGCTCAGCATGGGGCTGGCACACGCATTTACTGAAGTGTTTGTGTGCTGAGATGATGCAGTTGCCTTCAGTTGAGGATTTAAAATAGAAGGGATGCAAGAGAGCATAATTAACAGTGGTGATGCGGGGAGGAGGGCTGAGTGAATAGTTTGTTTTCGTCGTCTTTAATTCAGCCTCACCACGTGCCAGAAGACAGAGATGGGGCTCAAGCCTGAAACATGCTTCTGCGTTTTCACGGGCCCGTAAGCGCAAGAGCCCTTCCGGGTCCCTTACGTGCTTATGTTTCCCTCCTTACGTGCTGACGGGTGTCGACCCCCTTTTCTAAAATTTACGGCAAAGCTCCGCAAGCTCACTCAGCCCGCAAGGCTGTGATTGGTCTGCTCTACATCCCTTCTGGAGCTGCATTTCCGGTTTCATGCCCCATAATACCGGCAGAAATCACGGAAGATTTAGAAGAACGAATATGGACCAAATAGAAGAGCACTTGGCAGAAGATATCCGATAGTATGATCACTTGTATAACCTGTCACTGACTGGCGGATTTGTCCGCCAGAAAAAGGCTACGAGGAGCCGCAGTGGCTATGTAAATAAACAATCGACGAAGAAGAAAGAAGGCGTCTCTAAGGTCGTCTCGACAAAAAGCATTACTCCGCCTAGTGTTCTGGCGCGGAATTGCTTTGTAAGACGCGCAACGGTTGGGGAAGCATGAATGAAAACGAGTCTTGCGCCACAGCGGCGTGAAAAGACGCAGACGCAGTCGCAGAAGCATGTTTCAGGCTTCAGCCAGGGGGGCGCTAAACACTTCCAAGCCTGCTATTACTTCATTCGTAGATCACAGGCACTCACGAGCAAAACCAATCTGAATGAGCTCGCAGTGCTACTCACATGTGCAAAGACTCGTTTAAAATATACCACTGGATCGTAGTCACATGTTCACACGGGGGATAAACAGTGGGTCACCACAGGTGAATCAAAATGCAAATGAGATGATGGGTCTACCATGCACCACAGGCTGCTCCAGGCTGGGGGAATCCATGCTTCCTTCCACAGCGGCATGCATGCATGTGTGTGCCCATCAGGGAGAATACTGTTCACTTGCCCAGTGTAAATCTAAGCTGGGCTCAAGCCAATACAGCCATTTACTCCTGTGGCTTGGCTACTAGCAGTGGAAATAAAATCCACAGTCAATAATATTTAAATCAATAAAACTGAAATCATTATGCTTAAAGACAACAAGCATGCAGCAGGACACATGCAGGTCATTGCCCCCACAATCTTTACTGTCCCTCCCAAATAAAGGCAAAACAATGCAAAAAGAGCCCCAAAGTAGTAAGTAGTAGAAAATATGCCAGATTTTTTTAAATGAATTATTCCCTGAGAAATTGGGGAAAAACACTGCCTTGGAGCCGTCCCTTTGTCTGGATATGTGCCAAATGTAATGGGTTCTTTCCTGGCCTATATGGAAACACATCGTGCAGATTTAGTTTAATCCTGCTGACAATCAAACAAACAAACCATCCAACAAACGAACAACCCTTACTTCCCTGGCAGAAGTAATATTATAGGTCACCTGATAGGAACAAACTACTTTAGTCTATCCAGGTCGAAGGAGCATGATAATCTACAAGTGATATTGTGATTTTAATTTTATTGTTATTTCAAATGTCTTGAGTCTCCGGATGCTTGTACATCGATACTTGCTTAAAAGGTCCATCTTTATTATAATAATTCATACTGCAAAATGTACATAAAATATGTTTTGTATTCATGAGCGTGTGTGTGTGTGAGTGTGGTACGAAGACAGGTTCAGGGTGAGAGCAATTAGCTCTGCGTGTACTACTGTGTATGAGCAGCAAGGTCAGCACACAGCAGCCTGACAGATTCTCACAGCAGACGTGTCAAAACGACAGATGCCTGCGATGTTTGGAAGTCATCCACTGCCTTGTCCTCTCACATCCTCTGCCTGATTACACAGGGAGCAAACACAGCACATCACAGGGCACCGAGGCAGACGGAGTCCTGATTACGACGCCTTTACCACAACAAACTATAATATGCTTTTATTAATTAAAAACCTAGAAACAATCAACTGTTGGGAGAGAAAAGCGTAGCCTCTGTCTCCTTGTAGTAACAACAACATCTGTCTGTTGCTAAAACACAGACACATTAACTGAATTCTCTGATCAGATAACAGTCTGACAGGGGAAAAAAAAAACGACAACGACACAGAAATACAATAGAGAGCTGTCAAGGGACTTGAAACCCACTATGGGAAATAACTTAATTTTTTTGCAGCATTTTAAGAATGGGATACTTAAAAACTGACAAGTAGGTTTGTTCCATATTTTTCTAGACAAGTTGTGACAAGGTGATGTTTAGGAACAGAAAAGGTTTGACGAGTTGTGGAAGGGGTCAGGACCCTGCTGAGCAAACATGGGAAACACGAGCTACACAGCAGCAGTAGCACTGACCACGGGCTATGTAAAAGCCCCCCCCCCCGAGAATGTAACCTAATCTATCACAAGATGCTCCACACATCCTTTAGAGTTCCAATCAATCAACAGCTGCTCGGGGGTAAGGAATCCACCTCTGCCGCAATCAGGATAGAGCACATAAACCAATCTTATTACACAGAAGAATCGGGGGAAAGCCACAGTGGGATGCATTATAAATGTACAAGGATTCCCCTCAGACGCAGAGTAGCATGGGAGTGCTGCTAGGATCACAACAGGATCCTTGAGAGAGAGCAGCAGTGATAAAGAAAACACGGGTGGACCGGAGTCAAGGTGAATTCTTGATTAATAGCTCACATTGGCCAAATAGATGCTGTGCAGCCACTAGACATTATCTGTGTGTCTGGTGTGCAAGATGTACTATTCACTTCATTCTGTAATTAACTGTTTAAAGTTTGCAAGAATGGGAGCATAAAAAATAAGTACAGGTTCTTGCCAGGTAAGCATTTTAACAAGAGAGCAGGATGGGCTGAAGAAGTGGGGACAGGGGGGAAGCTTCAATATGAGCCGACAAGAAGACCATCGAAGTGAAGAATTGTGTGTGTGTTTGTGTGTGTGTGGTTTTTTTTTTGGGGGGGGGGCCCTTCCGATAACCGAAGGGCTTATTATGCTCTGAGAAAACCTCAGGGGGATTCTTTGTCGCGTCTCTCGAGAGGCCTGACTGTGCCCTACAGCTTGGAGGGCAGTCTAATTCCAAGACTGAGGACTCAGTGGAAAATCTCAGGTGTGCTTCAGCATTTGTTGGAAATGGAAAGTTGTTACCCAATACACTGTTGTGCATGTGGAAATGTTTGATTCGAGTGCAAAAAAATCTACAACAACGGTGTAGCATATTTAAACACGGAAACCATTTCCATTCATTGATTTTGGCACACGTCCAGGGCACAGCCCAGTGCACTTCAAGTCCAATTATAAACAGTCAGGCCACAGAGTTAATCAATCTATACAGAGTCATTTGGACTGTGATAAGTCAGTTAGTGTTGCATAACAGTGGTGCCCTGCAAAAATCCCAATCTGTGCCAGGAAGTCACAGTGCAAACCTGCACAGTGTGCTGCTGCTGCAACTGATGGCCTGCATTGCACAGCACTGCCACTGGCATGCTTTGGTCGCTCCTGCAACTGTGGTTTATCATGCACCACGAGCCAGCTCCATGCAACCACATCTCATTTTGAACAGCAGCCCGGAGTGCACTTTCAATACTTTGCTTTCCATTAAAAACCAAAACGAAAGTTAAAATACACAACAGTGAAGTGCAAGCAAATTAACATGTGCTTAATTAATCAGACAATTGTCTCAGCAATTCCTCTCTTTTAGTTTTGGATGCAGAATGGAGCAAAATGCAATTAACAACCCCCTCTTCCTCTACTCCCCGAAATTTCCCCCGGCTGGCAATAATTAGTACATTGCATTCCCAAAACTCACAGAGTAGGAAAGTAGAGCCACTCCGCATCGTCCAGTGTTTTCTAAACTTGTGTGTGGCAGTATAACACTTGATTTATTCTCCTGGGATAGAATTTTCTGTTTTCTTTAGGTAAAAGGTAAAATTTCAGGGTATTACACCATACCACAATGTTTGAAATACAATTCTGTCCATGTCTTAATCTATTTTCAAGGCAACACAAACTTGCAGTGCATTTTTCCATGGCATTAATGGCAATGATACCCATGCTGAACTAGTCATTAGTTCTGTAGAGACACGGTGCAGAGACATTACAACACCCTCCCCTCATTTACATCAATTTACCATTAAAAGAGGCACTTAGAATATGGTCAGAAATTTGTGTCTCATGTATTATACAGGAAAAAATGCCTAAATGCATATTTATAACAGCTTTCAGTTTCATCTGTAGCAGAAAAAAGTGTAGGCAGGGTATCCAGGAATACATCAATGAAATACACAGGAAACAGGCAGTGAGAGAGGAAAGGCTGGGAAGGCAGTCTTCTTTGTTAATGGCCAGCCCTATCTGCCCTTTGCACCTGGAGCAACATTGAAAAAAGAGACTATGGCCTAATTCATCAGACACTGTACTGTTAATAAACTGGTTGACCCTAAACATTAAGAATAATGTTGTTTCTATGCTACATTAACAGGCTTAGGTAATAATACTGATGGACGTGGACATGCTACATGAAAAGGGAACAGGCACACTTCACTCAGTCCACCTGAAGCTTCGGTTTGTGTAAAAAAAAGTCATTGGAATCAAGCAGAGGCCTTCAGCTCACAGTGCTCTCTTTCTTCCCACTCACCGTTAAGAGCAAAGCAGGAACTCACAGGGTGGAAATGGATTCCGATTCCCTGGTTCCAAAGCAAAGGATGTGGAATTTCAGAGCAGCACAAGGTTGGAGTTTTTTTTTCTTTTTTTAAAAGCACAACACAAACTCCAGCAACAATGCTTTCACTGTTTAAGCAGGTGTTGCTCAGATATTGTTCCTAAAGTCTTGTTTTGGGAGTTTTTTGAGAGGAAAACTGTATGCAGTGTGTTGTGGTGCCAGGTATTCCTGCTTTAGTACATGTCACGTGGCAAAAGCAGCTCTTGAAAGTAACAATAACAGTTATATGCATGAACAGGAATGAGGACAAGCTGAACAGACCTGTCTACGCACTGAGATGTGTTTCGAGATCAGCCATGACCAAGCCCTCACGCATTCCTGCTACTCAGATTTCCGTCCACAGGAGGGCCAACAGCAAAACCTCTGTTGGTTTTTGGTGTGCGGAATTATTTTTCCACCGCTGCCCACATTGCCTCTGCATGGGGCACGGGCCTGCAACCCCGCTTGATGTTTTGATTCTTCTCTGAGCAGAGCTCTGTAAATCCTTTCCAGAGAGAGTGTGCCGAGCCAAAGACAAGAGACAGTGTTGCAACCGGCAGACATGTCCAGACAACACCGGGCACGTCATCACAGTGTGGCAGCAGAGATGGCCTGCAGTAACACATCATCATCAGAGTTCCAGGTTTCATTACGGAAAGTTTCTCCTACTTTTAACTTCCACTTTTTTTTGGGGGGGGGGGGGAATGGTTGTTTGTCAGACTATTTTTTCCCTTTCTCATTCTTCCAATCTCTGTACCATGTCGTACTATTTTCAGTGTGCATGAGGTTTGATGGGAGCAGAAAAGGGGAATTACGCAGACTCTGATCTCTGCATAGCTGTGGGTTTTGGTTTCGGGGTTAGGAATTGGAAGCAGGGTGACACAGAGGTTGCTTAAGTCCACGGACATTTAAGCAAACAAACCACCAAACTGAGACCCGGCGCTCAGCACAGGTCGGAGCAGGCGGTGACACTCGTGCACCTGTTCTCATGGTGTCAGCCCAGTCAGTGTCAAAATTCGCCCAAACTTTGTGGCAGGTGAGGTGAGGAGGGGGGGCGGATTTGCCCTTTGTCTATTCGCATTTGCTCGGTGACAGTGTGCTGAAAAGAGATTACATCATCGCCATTGTAGCCCCTGAGCCCTCTGCCCCCCCCATTTGTTGAAACAACGCGGACCGTCCAATCCAGACAAAGACAGAGCATTCCAACATTTTAGCAAGCAGGAAGCGCAGAACCACAGTCGTACCTCATTACAGTCAAACTCGTCCAGCCCCCCCCCCAGCCACAAGCAAAAAGATGCTCACACTGAGAAAAATCCCACCAGGGGCCACATAGTCATCAAGTCATTTGACTTCTGACTATTGGGTGACAAATCCTGGCCAGACACATCACACATGCTAAAGCTGTCTGAGCTTCCTTTTCTTTTTTTTTAAGTGATATATATCATGCTGTTACTGGAGGTTGTGTCAAAACTCAGGAGTACATGACTCATTTTGGTAATTGAAAAAACAGGCCTGACGAAATCAGCCTTGTAGCTGACATTGACCGTGTCAGTGCACCAGATGATGCAGAGTCTGTATCTCAAGGTCTGTGTAGTTTGTCTTCTGGTCTGTTGTCAGTAACAGACACAGGGAGGTGACGGGGGGCCCCACGTCAGAGCAGATCGTCAGTCAGGTGGCGCTGCACATTCCCAAAGGGTGAGGTCAAGAATTTTGAGAAATAACTTCTGTTAGGGAAGGGGAATACATTCTATTCCCGATGTTCCAGTATCAAAATCTGCCATTGCTGCTGAATCGAACCAATCTTCTACCACGTCTTTTAAGCATACTAGTTTCACCCAGCGAAAACTGCAATTTTGTTTCCCTGAAAAATAACTTTGTCATTGCTCCAAAACAGCTGTTGTGTTGAGCTGCCACTTGCAAGTGCGTTTTTTAAAGCAGCGAAGAAAAAGTGATTTCTAGTGGGGTAACGTTACCGAGAGTCAGAGCCAGAGAACCTAGCTAAAAAGTCTGTAATATGGAACTATTTCACTCTGTCCCACAAATAAAACAGCAATGTGTACCTCATGCAAGACTTCGAGCTATAACAGTCAGTAATCAGTCATTCTCAGTCAAGATAGTCAAACTAGATTATAAAAGAAGTTCTATATTATTAATTATCTGTATGTATTTTATTTTTCAAAGGGTTCAACCTGAATCAGGCCGTACAACAATGACATCAATCATCACCTGCATACAGAGTTAGTAGCATGGAGCTGTTGAAATACATTATAAAAGTTGGGTTTTTACTTGTTTCCATGCGATGGTAATGGATTGGAATTCGGTATCGGAACACCACTTCATTCGATACATCTTTTTCAATCTTATCATTAAATCATTAGAGACTGTTCCACTTTGAACTTCAGCATCAATCATAACAATAATCCCATTATTAATGTTATACTGTAAACAGTTAATTTAAGCATTTCCTGATGGCAACTTAGCATAATTGCAGCCCACACATTCCAGAGGGGCAAATTATAAAGCAGTACAATGCTCCGCTTGTTGTTGTCTTTTATCTTTGCTCGAGCTATTCCCTCCGAGCCAATGCACAAGAGACAAAAGAAACTTAAGCCCAACTTAGCAACAGGAAGCATCCCTGTGTGAATGCATGGGTAAGTTGGTAGAGACACTACCACAAACGAAGCACACTAGCAATTGTTATTGTTACGTGAGAAGTATGATGCAAACAGTGAAAATAGAAACACTGTCCTTCAGCAACACAACAGGGGGAGGACTATTTACGCCGGTGAGAAATGTGAGAAGCAGAGGCTTTTCCCAAAAGAGACACAGACCTGTGTGTAGTGTTAGAGTTTTCCTGTAGTTGCATTTTGATAAAAAGCAAAAGTCTTTCGACTGATCTTTTTAAGATTCGTTTATTTATACCAAACACATGCACAGACATGCACAACACACTCATGCAATGGTAGGTAAATTTATCCTCTGCATTTAACCCATCTGGTGCAGGACACACAGAGCAGTGAGCAGCCATGTACAGCGCCCGGGGAGCAGATGTTGGGGGAGTAAGGTGCCTTGCTCAGGGGCACTAGACAGGGTAGGGAGAATTCTCTTGGATTTTTGGACAGATCAATCCAGGTTCGTCTTTTGTTGTCTCTCCGTGGAGTCGAACCAGAGACGAACCAGAGACCTTTTTCTGCCCATAGTCGAAGTTTCTACTTTTTGATCCGCTTATTGTCATATGGCTGCAAACTGCACTGTCTGAATGAGCTGTTTTCAGGCCCACACTTGTCTGTCTTGTCTGAAACGTGAATAGTTGAATTGTAGGCCAGATTCTTTTTTTAAAAAGGAGCGAGTCTATTACCCCCAGTCGTGACAGAAAAAAGAGCTGCTGACATTTGCATTAGATTAATTCCCTGGAAGAAATCCCATCAGAGAAAAAGCTAAAAGTCATCCGGTGTGAAAACAAGCAGTGGCACAAAGCTGAGATTAGACTCACTATTGAAAATGGCAGTGGGACCTGTGTGATCAGTCATGCCCGCCGTGGGTCGGCTAAGCCCACCAAGAATCCCAAAAATCCTTGATCCTTGCCCAAAGCTCAACTCCAAAGCGTCCTATTCTTTCCACCTGACTCATGCCAAGCGTTGCTACTGGAGCGGGAGACTTGTGATGCAGTGAGAGGGGAGCCCAGTGATTTTTAATTTCCTACCTGCATAGTTGTTGCAGCTGATATTTGGTAAATACCGGAGACAGGTCTACATGTGTCTGAACTTTGCAGGGTTGGCACCGGTGCTACGAAAACAAACCTGAGGTCCCTGCATTACCAGATATTTCCTGTTCTCTCCTGGTGCCTCCACTGTGATGCTCTGTATTCTCTCTCCTGCCTGTGCTGGACAATAAGGATGGTTTTGTGTATATTCTGCAACATTAGGCATAACTGAATGAGCATAAAGAGGTCTCTGAATGGGTGTCACCTGATCACTGTGGGTCCATGACTACCCTGATGTACAGAATTCACACATCATCCATGCGTTCGGTCCAGATGTTGAACGTGGACAGGCTGTGAACCAAACCAAATCGCACAGATGTTGCACATGGACTTCGCCCGGTGTGTGGAGCGAGTGCTCGTGCGGCAACAACGCGGGGGGAACACCACGCCGGAGAAAAAACACCGAGTTCCGCCAGGAGATCGTCCACATGCAGCGGCGGGGGGGGCGGCACACGGTGCCACCTGTGAATCGCCTGGGAAAGCGATGCCCTTGACATGTACACTGCACATACATGCGACGCAGCAGACGCAGCAGCCCAAGTGATAGTCGGGTCCAAACGCGTCTCAGCCTCATTAGTTGAATTAACACAAACTGAGTGACTGCGCACTGGCTCCCAAACATTACAGAGAAGGGCTTTGTCCCCACACCGCCGATAGATGCTGTGTGTTTGTGTGTCTGTGTCTGTAGGCACCTTGAACGGCAAGCAACACCCCGCACATGCACGTAGCACCGCCGCCACGCTCCGGACTCACCTTCTCTCCTGGATGTCACACAACAACAACCCAGCAGGCTCTGGGCTCTTTTTCCTCTTTCTGTTTCAACTCGTAGCCAGGTCCCCCCCCCCCCGCAAACGCACACAGAAAGACACACTGCGCACGGCTCCTCCTCTCTTACCTCCGCGGGGATGGTTGAGGTGGGGGAAACTTTTACGAGCTCCCGCTGGAACCGCAGCCGGCCCGGTGCGTGTGTCCCCCTGCTCCGGGGAAGGCAACTTGGAAGTTTGATAGAAAGTTCGGGGTCGGCCTCGCTGCGCTATGCAGCTGCTGGAGGGATGAGATCATCCTGGCTGCCTCCCCTCCGCCACTACCCGCAGTCTCGCGAGAAGCTGTGGTCGGGGGGGGGGGGGGGGACGACAAAAAAAATGGAGGAAGGAAAGCAAACGTTACCGTGGCAACAGCGCTCACCTGAGGTCTCACTGGGAGCTATGGGCAGCATGGAAGCTCCGGTGGTAACATCTCTGTGTATTCTTGTCTCTGGGGCTCAGCTTATTCACACGTTGATGTCTCACTGTGTTCAAGGTTCCTTTTTAGAAGTCTTTATTGTGTGTTTGCTTTGTTTTGCTTAAGTGTCATCTTTTATCTGACAACACGAACATGTTGCCAAGTAGAACTAACTGTAAGTGAGATGTAAGTAGAAGTACAAGTACAACACACACAAAATACATACACACAGGTTTCTGCAGCTATCCTTTTTGAACTTTGCGTAGACTTTCATTCATTGTGGACTGCCTTTCCGAACCATAACCTTAACCTAACCACAATTCATATCTTAACTCTAACCTAACCCAGGAGCTGAGAATTTGATGAAGTTTTGCCTCATTACGACCAGGCTTTTATCCCGATTAGGTCTACTGGTCCTGACAATGTCAGTATGTATTCTGGAAAAAGTTCTCAAAGTAGTAACGGAAAGTATCATAACATACACACACACACACACACACACAAACACACAGTGGCTCGTTCAGGGCCTGTTTACCTGTTCAATGTAAAACTGACAACTTATGTGAAGCTAATGTTTTCTCAAGATATTTAATTCAAGTTGGAAAAATTAGAGAACATCTAGAGCCAAGATAAGCTTACATTTAAAGTCTTATTTTTTTTTCTCACGTCTTCACAGTAAAATAAACACTTGCAATGCCATAAAATGCTGACTGAATCTATGCTGCCTTATTATTATTGTTTGCATATATCTTTTTTGTCACAGTATCTGGACCAAAACACAAATAATTATCATAAGTATCTAGAGCTGAAGTTAGAGTTTTGGTCACAAGTACACATGTTCAAGAGTAATGAGACAATTGTTTGTCTTATACTCCATCTGGTTTTTGTAGTCTATCAATACCCCACTCTGTAGAATTGATTGGAGTGGTTCAGCTCATACATAAATGATCTGTGGTGACATTTCTGCATGTGTATTTGTGTGGGAGAGCAGAATGGAGAGCGCCCATGTATTTCTCCTCCAGTAACTGCTCCTTATGTAGGCTACACTAACTACCTGGCTTTCAAACACTGACCAGCAGGATTACCGCATTAATGAAATGCCTTCATGAGTCATGTCACCACTATGACCAACGGTAGTGAGTCGAGCTACAACTAATACAGTCAGCACAAATGAAAAGCCAAACTGTGTCGGGTGACTAAGTTTCACTACTGTCACAAATGCCCTGGAGCAACGTGTGCAGCCTGTGGCTCTGACATCATCAGCAAGTACGAGTCACTGCTAGTCTGCAGATCTTGCAATAAAAACTCAAACTAGAAAATAGCTCTTTACGCGGCAGCGAGGGCCACACATTCATGAATTTGTGAATTAGGGCTGGTCTTCAGTTGTCACTGTGGCACCAAAGGTTTCCTGCAGCTGTTCAGGCAACTAGTATCAGATCTCACAGAGAAATGTAGATCCAGGGCATTAGTGGAGATCTCGGCATATAAAGAATGAATCAGCTGAATGGAGGATGCATAATGCAGAGGAACGGCCTGCGAGTTGTCTCAGTGAGCATTTTAATGTGCAGTGACAACATGCATCACAAATGCACATCCTTCCTACTGTGTCTCAAGCCTCATTACTATGTCCATACAGAGCTGTTAGAGACACGACAACAGCTATTTCTGTCAACCTGCAGCAGAGGCGCACACAATGAACGCCTAGCATCTAGTTTAAAAGAAGGATGCTGCACCAGTGAGAGTTTTGACGTTTTATTCCAGTGCAAACATTTTGTGTGAGTGTGTGGTGTGAATGTTAATGCAATGTTTGTTTGATCATATCTGTAGCACCATCTGCTGGCCAGGCCAACATAGGACAAGAAAGAGAAACACGTGCAGCAGGAAATACAAAATGTTCTTCCAGTTATTCATGTTTATATCCCAACACTTGTCTAAACCTGCAACTCTACAGCATCATCTTCTCTACACGACAAAACGTGCTCAAAAGTGTTTTTAAAAAATATACTGAAAATATCCATCCACTACTGTTAAGCACTTACAAGGCCTCAGATAATATTCTTTCAGTGTTTCAGAATATTATCGTCATTTAATAAGACTTAAACGTGTGGAGGACAGCACATCAGCATAGACTTTGATAAATGAGAAGCCATTATGATGTGGGGGCTATTCTTAGTTCTTAGTTAATCTTAACAATCTCTGAATGTCGGGCTCGATGTCAATGGTGGGGAACATTTTGCTGTATCTCTTGAAGGGCTCTCCTTCAGGCCCGATGAGGAATTTCTCAAAGTTCCAAGACACGTCCGTCCTGCAGACAGGACTCCAAACCAGAAACTTGGGGTCCTGCATGAAGGAGTTGGGGTCGTCGTCGGGGTAGGGGAGCTTGTCCTTCAGATAGGCAAACACGGGATGCGTGTTTGTTCCGTTGACGTTACACTTCTCGAACAGGGTGAAGCCGGCCTGAAAGCCGCCGCCTGGACGCACATGCTGCAGGGAGCTCAGGATCTCGCCGTTGGAGCAGTTCTCCTGTGAAACACAAGTGTTTTTATTTCATCGACAGCATCTGGCCCAGCTGTTTCAATTCCGCACAGTAACAGTGTAAAGGCTCAAGAGTGAAAGTTTGCTTCCAATTTTTAATGCTAACAGAAACTAAGGTGATTATACAGTTGCAATCCAATCCAATCTCCATAAGGGTGTCAGACAGATGCATCAATCTAAAGGCAAGAGCAGAGCTGAAGAATCAGCATTAGCTACAATTTGCCAACTTAAACACACAACCAACCATATTCCATATTATAGGAAATATTCTCACAGTGTAAAGCAAACATGGGAGGATGCCCATTTTGTAGGAGGGAAACTCAGCTTGCCAGGATAAGATAAGATAAAAAGATAAAGATAAAGTAGCTTTATTGTCAATTTCTTCCCATGTTCAAGACATACAAGGTATCGATAGGACGTTTCCCACTCTCCCACGGTGAAACATATAAAGTGCACAAGAACAACAGATAAGACATTTCCTAATACTAAGTAAACATACAGATTTTTAGTACAGCAGCATAAGGAGTTAAGGGGAGATTATCCAACGCTTAAGATCCTGTTCAAATAATGGATTTGAATTGGCTTTGAATATCTGTTTGGAGTCAGTTAGAATGAATCTGCCTAAATACACACAAAGGCGGACAGGAAACGATCATGCAAATTAGCCAGACATAGCTTTATATTTAGAAAAATGTATTTTATATCACAAAATGTTTGTATTGCAAGCGCATATGGCAGTTTAATGAGATTTCTGACCTGCATTAAGACCAGATATTGGAGGGTATCAACTCACCTGATATCCAAACTGGTTACAGGGGAAACCCAGGACCACCAGCCGATGGGGGTACTTGCTCTGAAGTTGGTTGAGCTCGCTGAAGTCCCGGGTGGTGGTGCCTCAGAGCGAGGCCACGTTCTCGATGAGCACCACCCGTCCCCGGAACACGTTGAAGTCCACCGAGTCGCCCTCCAGCTTGGTGGCCTTCAGGTCGTAGAAGGTCTTGGCGATGAAAGTCATCTTGGCTCCTGTGTTTCCACACTGGAGGTTGGATGGGCTCTTGGTGCTTGACAGCGTCCGGCCAGCTTGGTCACCTGACTCGGTCGGGATAGAAAGCTGCTCTTTCATGGGTGTCAAATAGCTCTGCAGGAAACTGATCTAAACCTGACACATAATACTCCTCATCAATTTTTGATAAATTGGACAAACTGATTGTAAAAAAACACACAAATACCTGAAGCATTTTCTTGATTCACTGAAGTGAATCAATGAAGAGAATGAAGAAATTCACTGAAATGGTATCCTCTTCAGAGCAGGGTCAATATTCATATTTTTTTCCATAAACAATGTTTTTAATAACTACATTTAGACTTTTATGATCATCACAAGCATGTATTTAAACGTATATATATGTATTCAAATCTGAGTATGGAGCAGGGAAAACTGTTTGTGTTATAGTAATTTGGCTTTATGTATTTTTTAAGACATCAGTTTAAGTATCAGTTTTCTCCTTCATCAAAAATGTAAGCCATGATCACCTGTCTTTCAGAGCAAGTGATGAAAATTGAATGAATCTACGGTCGCTGCTCTCTGGACCTAACTTTGCTCACAGTCCAAACTAAGTGACTCAGCAAAGCACAGTTACCCACATAAATTACATTTAAATATGACATTTCAATTTATTTACCCAACTTTTCCCATTAACATTACACATTAAAATTACAATGGCTGTGAACCCCTCAGCAGACCCCGAAAACATTAAATTAAGCAGCAGCAATGACGTGTCCGTACACAACTTGCAGTCTGCAGCACAAGTCACATTCATATAACAAGCACATTCAGGATGGAACATGAACATGTGGCGCATCAACAAAGGTCACTGAACATGGCACGGCGGTGGCTCCCTTGAGGAAATAAGTCCAGTGTGTAAAGGGATCCCTCTCCGCGTGGTCTCAGGTGTAAATAATTCAAGCCTGTCCTCTGTCTGCCTTGATACAGCATCTAGAATCCCCTTAATGGATGGATTTCTTCAATATGAAATCATGTTATTGATCAGTTTGTTGATATGAAGACGGCAAATCAAATAAAAAGCAACAAGACAACAAAAGTAATGGAGAAGAGAGGAAGTGGATGGTTCGTCCAATGTTACATTTCATGAAGGAAAAAGAAGAGAGCATGTGCACTGATGGATTTGCTGGAGAGACCCAGCTACCGCACTCTTCAGTGATCGCGCCGCAAAACTGGGCCCTCTGCTGGCAGCTGCTGCTAACTGCATATAGCTCCTTACAAAAAGTGAAACCAGTCACGCACCCCCTTGTCCAAGACGCATCAGCATCCACAAAGGAGGATGTGAAGGATTCAAGTCAAGTCACAATAGGGAAAAGCTGTCTTAAGGGATCAACCATTGGTGGTTTTTGCTAACAGGCACAACTCCTCTGAACGTTTTCGTCCGTATCTTTACTCCCCTCGTCCTCCAGAGCGACCTTCTCTAGATAATCGTCCAGGGAGGACAACAAGTGGTCCGTGTCTCTCTTGTGCGCCTGCAACACCAGCTCCGTCAGACGAGTGAAGGACTGGAGGAAGGGGGAGGAGGGACAATAATGAATAAACAGACAAAATGCAAGAGGAAGTCGCAGTGAGTTCCCAACAATATTTGAACATATGTCTGATGCTTCTGTGGAGATGTCCTACCTCTCTGATGTTATTGCTGCTGGAAGCACTGGTTTCAAAGAATTCCATCTCGTAGGTTTCTGCAAGCTGCAAGATTCAGCTGGATATTGTTAAAAATGCAAATATGTCTCACAGCTTTAACACACTCATAAATATATTTCTCCTAAACTCATTTAAAATCAAGATCCACTCATTATTCTCTGAGAAATCAAGGAAAATCGTGAAAAAATTCCCTTTCTCACAATGTTAAAGAAAGTGAAACAGAAAACTCCTGGATCCTCATCCTGATCCAGATCCTCAAACAAACTTCATCCTTCCACCAAGTTTCATGATAATCCATCCAGTAGATTTTGTGTAATCTTGCTTACAACAAACAAACAAAGATACAAACCAGACAACAAACAATCAAACCTTGCTTCCTTGTTCCGTTGTCACCTGCCTCCTTAGCTCCTCATCACACTTGTTTCCTACCAGGATCCTCTGCACCTGGTTGGGTGCATACTGCAAAACCACAAGAACAAGAATGACAACACAAGCCAGAGGATGGGGATAAGGAACCTGTCATTCACACTAATCCAGTGGCTGTGCAGAAAGCATGGACACTTCAGTGAGCCGTAATACAAATACCAGGTCATGGTGAAGCCAGATGAGAATGTTTATTGTCTTACATCGTCCACATCGCTGGCCCACTTGGCAATGTGCTGAAAGGCTGCCTGGCTGGTGATGTCGTACACATAGATGATACCCTGCACCAGAATCCACAGAGGAAGGATTAAAGAACGAAGGTCACCTGACTCCAGTGACTGTTTACTGTACATGGATGTAGGGATCACCTGTGCTCTTCTGTAGTACTGTTTGGTAATGGTCTGATAACGCTCCTGACCGGCCGTGTCCCTGCGCACCAGACAAGCACACATGAACAAATATGGAAGGTTTTTCTCCTCTCTTCCTTCAAGACCACGGTCTTTCAGTTTTAGAGCAGGAAAAATGTATTTCACGTTCCAATTTTGTAATGCTTTCACTCTAAACCCTGCGCTTGCACTCAAATAGCAGCTGCTTGGGCTAACACTGTGAACTCGCAATCAAACAAAAATCTGAGTGCAAAGAAGAAGTCAGAGAGCCGACATTTCACGTTTGCACATAAGCAGCGTGAATAGATGAAGCTCGAAAATTTGTCCAGGAAGCAAAATATCAGAGTGCAAGCGTGAAGAGTAGAGAGCAATGTCAAATCTGAATGTGAAATCAACCTCGCTCTTGGATGAAGCATATAACACCCATAAAATAAAAGACCACATAATGTGCATTTTGTATACGTAATGTAAAAGTCATGTAACTCACCATATCTGTACTCGCACCTTCAGTCCATCTATTTCTAGTGTTTTCATCTTAAAATCGACGCCTGCAAACAGAAAAACAAGAGCTTAACTTCCACCACTGTCAACAGTTACTGAAAAATCCGGACTCGTACTGTTTTACCTGGGTTGATGTGCGTTTGGGAGCAGTTAATGAGCGTTGCTCAGATACCCTCTTTCTTTGTAATGACTTAATGTCAACTTTCAAATCCCTGCATTTCAACATGGGGGGGGGGGGGGGGGGGTCTCCTGCTGTTGCCAGGTTACAGGACGAGGGAGCTCAGGAATGACTGTGTGTAACTGTGAGTCACTTTTTTTGGTTCATATACAGCAGAAGCAACCTAAAGTATCTCTACTCTTCAAGTATACGATATATTTGATAATCAGAAATGTGTAGTATGCGCAACTTTCAATGTTTAGATTCCTTCCTTCCTGCGCCTGTTGTACAACTATAGTTCTGCTCTCAGTGGACCACATAGCACCTTAGAAAATACCTAAGCGACATGTTAGTCCCATTTAAATGCATGAGAACCCTTTAATCAAAGGGAAGTGGTCTCCTACTGGTTCTCGGAGCAAGGTCTAAACATGGAGAAGCAGCTTTTAGTCACTTTAGGCACAGATCCAGCTGCCTGACAATACATTCATAGCAGTTTATAAAAACCAGGTTGATACATATTTTTATTCTCAAGTGCCTTTAAGTAAGCCATGTTATGAGTGCATTTTATTCTATTTTTCTTTCATTTGTGTATTCGTATTAGGTATCTCTTTCAACTTACTTCTAAATGTTCATACTTATTCATCCTTTATTTTTTTTACCTCTTTTGGTATCTTTGTACTACTTTTAGTCCACTATTTTTTTATCTCTATTTTGTTTGAAAATAGTTCTAAATTGTGCTTTCAGATTTCAAGTTATTTTCTTTAAATTATGCCTCTGTGTATGGAATGTGCTTTATAAATAAAAATGCTCCGTCTTGCCTTATTGATATCTCACTCAGGTTTTCAAATCATTTAAATTTTCAATAATAATTTTGTATCTGTGCAATTTCAGTTTCATATATATGCAATATTGTTACCCTGTATATATTTGTTATAACCTATTTCCTTGTATTTATAATATATATTTATGTTTACCAATTTTCACTATCCGCTTAGTTTCCCCCCCAACTAAAACTGTACATACTACTTTATGCTCATTGATTTGTCAACAGATAACATCATGTGTGGATATCAATACTTAGTATTTTCCTTTTAAACCAAAGCAGTATTTTAAATGGTGGTCTCAGCTCTAAGCACAGCTCAGTCGCAGATATTCTTTAAAGGCACAAACCTTTTTTAAGACACCTTGTAGCTACATGCCACATAATGTATGCAAAGCCATTCAGTCAACAGACCCGGCTGTTCAACCTGCACGTCTGTAGCTTCCTGCACAAACACAGTGCTTATAAGTGGGAGAACTGGAGGGTCGACTGAGGTTTACCAATAATCACAATATCTGGGATCTGAAAGCGAGCAGATTGTACGGACCGTGCACTTTCTCAAACAACTGGGTTTAATCCCATGCAAAGCTTTTCCAGCCTGCAAGCTGACGGACCTTTTACCCAGAAGTAGACTCCACTCCACACGACAGCACTTTCTATATTAAAGTCACAACACAGTACTGTGAGCTGTGTGGCACATCCTGCCAGGGAAGCATGTGCTGACTGTTTTCCCCACCCCTGTCATCCAAGTTATTAGCTGTGGCCCAGCCAGGAAACAGGCCGCTGTGATATGAAACACTAATGAGCTCATCAGCAGTCCGCAAGTTACAGTCTGTGAATGCAAATACAGGATAAACTAGAATAGCACTCAGCAGTCCCCTTAAATTCAATCAAGCTGCACCAAATTGCATACAGTCATAAATATGAGTTCCCAAAACATGCCGGATTTTCTTTCATCAATTGAAAATGTTGAAAAACGCCCTATCTCGCAATGTAAAAGAAAAAGAGACAAACACAATCCCTGGATCCACCCATCCATGTAGTTTTTCAAATACAAGGAATGTGCATCGGCGTCATTGCATGTCAAACTTTTCTGTTTGACCTTTTTGGGGAAGCTTTTTGGGACTGACCACATCTCCCTTGATTGGGATTAGATACATATGAATTTCCAGTTTTATAGATTTCACATGTAAACAAATCAGCATGCAGAGGTCATGTTTTCATCTGCGTTTGTTTGTATTTTTTCTGTCTGATTGTTCGAAGGACTTTGCAAATTCTACTGGACGGATTGGTGTGGATCCAGATCAGGGAAGCAAATCCAGGAGTTGTTGTTTTTTTTGCAATTTCTTTGCATTTTCTTTGCAAGACACGGAATGACCCTTTGGTTTCTTGGTGCACCCTGAGCATCGTAAAGATAAACTGTACTGTAAGTATAAGTGAAAGTTATAAAAATATAAACACGTGCAATACTTACTGCTCACTGTACAAAGTTAATGTGCAAAAATAACATAGTTGTACTATATGTTGTGTAGTTGTTCTAGGATGGACCAGAACAAGTGCAGATTTCTCAGAGCTGGTGCTGACGTGTTTTTCACTCAGTTGCAGTTATGAGCTGAGGCTGTTTACACTAATCCTACAGGCTAAGTAGGTCTGCTGCAGACAAAAGGGGGGAATTACAAGTAATTTCTCTGAAAATCCAATAGGCCGTTACAAGTGAAAGATGATAACTGACAATAACA
Organism: Platichthys flesus; assembly: GCF_949316205.1. NCBI lineage: Eukaryota > Metazoa > Chordata > Actinopteri > Pleuronectiformes > Pleuronectidae > Platichthys > Platichthys flesus. Next base: position 14,654,461 of record NC_084954.1, on the reverse strand, counting down.
TTCCTTATGTAAAATGTCAGCATCAAAGTTGATCCGGTTCAACCTGACACACTCAGACACACATGATGACTTCAGACCACAGAACCTGTTGGAGAGCTTCTTTCTTACCGATGGTGGAGATGTGTGACGGGTCAAACTCACTGTCGGTGAACCTGCGCAACATGCACGTCTTCCCAACCCCCGAGTCTCCGAGCATGAGCAGCCGGAACAACACGTCGTACTGTTTGGCCATGACCACACACTACAGCACACACAACGCTGCGGACATGACTTCTACCTCAGCCTCAAACTACACACTGATGACTCCCATTCAGTGTGTGCAGACCTGTGCTGCCTTCAGGGACACCTCGGAAATCTCTATGCTCAGAGGTCACACGCTGAGTTTGTACAGTACAGTGGATACAATTAAACTCAAAGATTCAAATGTAAAGTTCTTTATTGTCATTATGCTCAGTGTATGTGTGTAAACCTACTTGTAAAAACCTAATAATTCTAAAACAGTTGAACCGGTGAAGAAATTCACTAAAACAACAGTCCTTTTCTTCATCCTGTTGTGTTTTCTGAAAGAAAAATAACAATAATATGGGGCATGACAATTTTGGTGTATCACTATAAATAGAGGGATTCATTTGTTTACACAAATGTCTTCAAGGACAACGGCTTCTGCATTGTGTATCACATAAATGCACAGTTGAAATCAAATAAAAGCATTTATATCTAGGAATAGACAGCAGCCTTATATATAGCCCAAACAATGTCCTATTTTTATTGTGGCTTTTATACTTTGTAAAATAACAATATTTCCACGTCGTCAACTGCATTATTCCGTCATATTAAAAGTTTATCCAGCTCATACGTTTACTCTTTCCTACGTTTCTTGAAGGCAGCACCTGCCATGCATCCTTGAGAAGAATGCCTCTTGCAGTGGGCGTGTCAGTCAGGACTCATCACTGTGAGCTGAGTCTATGTATTCACTGGTACACTGTATACAGGCAGAGCCAGAACTCATCATTTAAACAAACAGCACTGACAGGGCTGTGGCAGGAAATAAAAAGACAGAAAATCCATATACACACATAGAACCCCATCCACCTGGGAGCAGTTACACCTAGCACCAACAAACCTTGTCTTTACCAGATAATGAAATACATTTGAATAATAATTTCAATGTATAACAATTTGTTTTTCTTTGTCATTCGAAGAGGGATTGATGATACATTTTTGAGTATCCCATATCCTTCAATGTTTCAATTATCCCCCTTTAACGCCACTAGAAACTTCATAAATTTCATTACATAAATCTAATTATTTCCTTAACTGGTAAATTAGATTAGTTAATCACATCATTCAGCAACTTACCTCCAACTCAACACACACATAATCAGCTTAGTCACCAGTTAAAAGTAATTTTAAGATCTTATTTAAAAAAAACAAAAAACAAAACAATCACTCAATCACCAGTACATCCGAAAAGGATAAAATAGTTTTATTTATAGTCTCATAAAAGGTTTGCCTTAACTTGCAAGACAACCATGGCAGTATGTACAACATACCTGTAACTTGCATGGAATGGACCAAACAAATATTGATTACATACATACACACTAATTTACCTCTGCAAATAGGAAAAAAGAGAGAGAGAAGGATAAACGTTCCCAGCACAGGCAAATATTTAGAGGGAAGGCTTTTCTTTTGCAGAACTGACACCATCTAAGAGTATACAGTGTATTATACTACACACCGACAAGGACGTCCATTAACAAAAATAAGGATCACTGCGCTTAACTGCATTGTGTAACATTCAGTATCCATTAGGGGAATTTTTTAATACCGAAATTTCAATACATTTTTGAACCTGAAACAGGTCAACTTGTTTGTCCTATTGTGATGTCTTTTGTGTTGTCAAACATAATGGAGTTCAGACATATAAATATATATGAGGTTAAGAAATAAATGTTGGTGCATCACTATAAATAGAGGGATTCATTTGATTACACAAACATTTTCAATGACAAAAACTTCAGTCACCTAAACTGAAGATGAAGGGGGGTTTGCATCTTGCAAACCATACACTTTGTTCACATTATTTTTCTGGAAAAGTATGAATATTAAAAAGGTAAACTATCCCGAATAAACATTTTCTTAAGGGCGTAAAATTTGACGATTCCTCCACAAGGTTACAGTGGATATTAAAAACAACCGAACGAAAGGAAAGTTGTTTTTGGGAGCTTTACTAAAGCTCGTCTTCTCCACAGTAGATTATGAACAGTGATCACGAGGGTCGAAAAGCGTCAATACCTTCAAAAATGCACAGCTGCCTCACTCTGGGGTCTCACAAGAGGAGTGACGGGATGCTTGCCAGGAGGAAAAAGAAAGGTAGAAGCGTTTTATACATGATAGCACCTCTCTCACTAAGTCTCCACTTGTCTCCTGGACTAGCATAAGAAGGCAGGACTAAGTGCGGACAGGTAAGAGGACTCAGGGCTGGTGGGTAAAGACGGTCAGTGCGGAGAACCTAGCTGGGCTCAGCGCGAAGCTTCTTCCGGTTGGGCGGCTCGTCTGGCTCCGATTCAGAGCTGGAGTCAGAGCCGCCGTCGAAGGCGGACACTGCGCTCCCTTTGCGGTTTGTATACATGCTGCTGTCGGAGGAGTAGCTGGTCTGGAGCTGAGTGTTCCCCTTGGCCTTCTCCAGGGCTCGAACTGTAAGCAGTCCACAAACACAGAAATACAGTAGGGGTTGAATACCATACTCAGGACATTGCACATCAACAACTATAAGAACACTTACCCTGCTGCTCCAGCAGAACGTTCTGCTTCTTCAAGTCATCGATGTCTTGCTGGTGGGTATGGTTTTTCCGCCTCATGTACTGGATGTACTCGGTAGCTTTGTCTAGAATCTGTGCTCGGGAGGCCTGTTTAACAGAGCTCTATCAGCAGAAATTTCAGAGAAAGATGGGGCAACGTTGTAGTGTCGGTTTATTCAGTATTAACATGTCATTCATGTAACTAATGAAACGAATTCTGCTTTATAATGTTTTTTTGACTGTCTTTGGGTCATCATACAGCTCTTTGCACATGCACAACTACATACAAACTCTAAAATAGAAAACTGGCAGAGTGTTTATACAGACTGTGTAGAATCTGTTTGCTTTCCTGAACAAACTGGTTAGGCTAACTAGGGAGTGTCTCATTCAGGGTTTCTGGCCCAAAGGAATAGTTAGCTGGCAAGAGCAGGAATTTATGGTTGATATTATAACATTTAGAGTGGTTAACCTTTGTTATTTTCTTATTTCAATGTAGAACATGTTGACGTGGCATGTTTAATTCAGGCACCTTTTGTCAGAAAGGCTGCTGAGCGCGCAGGATTCCTACATTATCAACTTGTATCTTAACTTGATGACATCTTTCAAAATGCTTTCATTAGTCTTCTAGTAGAGTTATGGAGTATGGAATATTTATTTCCTCTCACCTTCTCCCCTTGCAATTCAGGCACAGACTCTCGTAAACTGTGAAAGCTGTCTTTAATGTGGTCCCTGCGTTTGCGCTCCAGCGCGTTGTGATGTGCTCGCTTGTCTGCCTACAGAGAAAAGACAGAGTTTGAAATTGTAATTGTTATTAAAAAACCTCACAAGCAATTACAGACACACAAGTTAAAACCACTGAATTCACAAGAAGGTTTGTTACTTGATTTTCGTCCTAAAAATACAACCTGGGATGTACTTTAAGATAATAATAATAACTGTATTTGTATAGCCCATATCTAAACAAGGTTACAAAGTGCTTCCCATGGCAAAAATGAAGAGTCTCAAGATGTAGTGTCTGTTCACAGAAACTGAACTAATAATGTTTACTTTCCTACACACAAACTGGATTTCAGCTCACTTTCTGCTCTGGCTGAACCAAACCATGTGGTGCCAGAAAATCTTAACTGATGTTCAATAACTAACAACAGAAATTCGTGCCTATTGGATACGAGGGTTTGACCACAACTGTCACAATGACTGAAAACAAGTGTGCATCTACAGCCTACTTCTTCAGCACCTGATATCAAATTTACTGTTGCTTTACAGTCAAGTCAGTCTAAAGGGAGGGATCCGGGAACAACACCTGTTCTGCCTGAAGGTGAAATTATACAAATTGAATTGATAAATATTAAACAGGACCAAAGATTCTGTCTCTCTAAATCTTGTGGTTGAGGTTAGAGGCTGCAGACATATTCCTGTAATGATCAAACCTTTCAGTCACAATAGACTATCAGCCTTATATTCCTTGATCAAAGGACAGACTCACAAATGCTCTTTTTATCCTTTTCTTTGCAGCATTACCCACAGAATGTATTCAAACACTGGTGGTACCACACCCAGGAAGGTCACTTGAGCAAAACAGATTTTGTAAAGAATATCAATTATCATGAAATAACTTTCATCATTAGCAATATAACAAAAATATGATTAGCTTTTAAATTGCGTAAGAGGTGAGGAGCTAACACATAGGTGATCTGCGTCAGATTAGTGAAAAAAGATGCTATTTACAAAGTGTTTGCCATTCTAGGTCCCTAAAAGAAGAGTTTAAAAAAAACTTCACTCAGGATAAAAAACAAGTCGTTAAAATTAAATTAAACTATAATGAGAGATTTATCTTGATAATTTTTTATATCTATAGACAGAGCACTCTGAGAGGAACCACCTTAATGAATGATCCTGCAACATGATTCACAATGAGCAATGCAGGCTAAACAATGTGTGCATACTGCGTTCTCTGACCATCCAAAACCGGAGAACCCAGTTTTGAATGACATCAAATACATGCTCAGGTATTTTAATATAGTCCCGACGTCTGCAGGGAAAGTACACACAAACCTGACAGGTCCATTAACCAACAAAGCAGCAACATGAACTAGGGCTGCATGATATTAGGAAAACATGCGATAAAGTTTTTTAATATCGCGATGACGATATGGTTTGCGATAAATAAACATAAACAGTCCCTGGCTACTGACGCAGAGAACACTGACAGCTCCATGGCCAGGAGAGGGCGCAACGTTTTTACCCAGACTCAGTTTATGCGCGTGTCCGATCGCACTGTGTGTGGGTGAGAGAGAGGAAAAGAGCTAGCGAGCAAGCGGCTGATGAATGCGCAGCTCTGGATGACGATTTCATTCATTAATAAATTAATCGATCATTATGTGATGATCTGTGTTGGTATTGTGGCGACAAACAAATAAACTTCTAAACTGTAGCGAGTCACAGACGTCAGCTGAGAGGGGGGGGGGGCAGAGAGACACACATACACACATAGTGAGAAGCGCAGTGTGTGTGTGTTGCTTCCTCAGGTTCTGTGATCATAAATAAGCTTCACAATTCTTTAATATAATCAACCGCTCATATTGATGAACCTGACTCGGGACAACAGTGACCACTGGAAGTTTCCACAGTAGAATCTAGTCGGAGGAGGCGGAGCGAGATTTGACGGAGCCGCCTCTGTTACCTAATTCTCTGTTTTCTCTTTTCTGACAATGTTTCACTGACAGAAAACCCCGCCAATGATTTGAATGTATGTCGTTTGTCACATAGGGCAGCAGGGCTCCATCTGATCGGCCATCTTTATTGACATGCTTGGCGCATGGATCATCTATCGCAGTTTTTGCGATAGGTCTGTTGATATCGCATCGACGATAGCTTTCGATATATCGTGCAACACTTACATGAACACACACACTGGATCCCGTGGGCATTAAATCGCAACACTGCAGGGCCAATATGGAGGAACGATCATCATCATCAACAGAACAGGTTTCAGGAAGAACACTGAGCGCATATTTAAGTCTGCATCAGTCGTGTGGGTTAAAGGACCATACACACACTGATTACAATGACAACCACACAATTAAAGATTAGAGGAATATGGATGATTTGAACCTGCTAGCTACAAACCAGTCTGCTATATGTAGGTCGGCTGAAGTGAAGGGATTACCCAACATGTCCAGAGCTGCTTCCTCTCAAACAATTACCATCTGAGTCACAAAGACAACATAGTTAAACTAAATAACCAACGTTGTGGACAGAGGTGATGACAGCTCTGAGTCACCTCGTCTGTCTGCTCTCTGATGAGCTCGCCCCGGGGCTGTTTACGTCTCTCGCGTCTGCAGCTTCACCGTCAACACAGCCTTTTTACACGAGAGCCGGAGCCCAGCAACCTGCGCTAACATGGACGACCAGCAGCAGTGCTGTCACTGCACCGAACGACTTGTTGTTGTCGTCCTGACACACGACGTCGAGCTACGTTAGCGCAACAGACTTGTCTTTCGCCTACGCGCTAACTAGCCAGCTAATTCTCCGCGAGAATTAGCTACCAGTTTACAACGTGGTGCTAGCCGATAGCCGCAGCTAGCTCGTTAGCTACACCAGGGCAGGTCGGTTGTCAGGAATGTTCAAAGTTGACTAACAAGCTGGCTAGCTACTTCTAAAGGAAGCTAAAGCACATACATCGCTGTCCACGTCGATGTCATCGTTTTCGCTCATTCTTCGGGGAGGGGGGGACGGGGGTGCGAGAAAGGAAAAAAAAAATAAACACGCAGCTGTCAAAACAAATTGCAGCGACAACTGGAGGCAGATGACAACATGTAGCACGGAGCTCTGCTACAGCAGAGACATGACGCTAATCGCTCTCCCTGCACGTGATTCGCCTACACATGGAAGGGAAAATACACACGGCGCAGGCACGAACACAGCAACGCCTTATGGGTAAAAGAGTCTTGGGCTGCCACGCAGACCGCTTTGGCCTGGTGAGCTATGGAGGCTTGCCTACATTTCCCACAAGCCCGCGCGTGTGTCACACGCCCTCCACAGTGTACCGTTTTGAGGGAACGTGCAAATGTGTTATTTCAGGTTCCCGGGAGTCAGTCCATTAAAAGAATCATTCAGAGCCTGAACTCATCCCAAAACGTATTTACTGAACAGTGTGTATAACTCGTTATTCCTGGCGTCTGGAAACAGACTATATATTAAAGCATATATACACACATATATTTATAAATATACATAGTACATCAAATAAAGTACATCGATCGAATTACCTCTCAATGATGTACTGCATCCAGCATCATATTGTAAAAACATGAGCACACAAGCAGCCAACCATGGAATGTATACGAAGATGGACGCTACCCAGAAAATGAAGCCAACATGTGGCTGGCTGCAGTAAAGGTCCCAAATTCCGGCTCCTTCATGTTCGCAGATGGGACATGGACCAAACTAAAGGTTTGAGTACTGTTAGGAATTCAATATTTTAGCTGTTTTGTGGGTCTGACTGTTCTATTTGTAATAAAGGCAGGAGGGGGGGTCTTGAGCAGGTTGGGCCAGAAATAAGGCCTTTATACAAATGATTTATAAATAACCCTTGCTGCATAGTGTTAATAATGAATCTTATAATTGTTCTGAATTCTAACTTTTGGTATTAAACCATTATTCCCTTAGATTCATTCACATCACATATATTTCATGCAGCTGTCTGATTAGTTATGGAGGTCGGACAGGGTGACTTTGTTGACATTGTTTTGTTTCGTTGTTTTGGTTTCGAGGATCCTAATGTTTACATCAACAGGACATCAGCAGGAACATCATATTCCTTTCTCCAATGGCCCACATGGCATCAGCTGTTTACACACTGTCTCATGAAGAGAACATTTTGCTTAGCAACTATCAGAGTAGTAGTAGCGTCACGGAGAGCGGCTTCTTGTCACTTCCTGGATTCCTTGACAAGAGGCGATGGACTATAGCTTTGGACCAATAAGGGAGAACCAAATTGATTTGCGGTGACTCCCCTCCAATCTTTTATAACCAATCATATTAAATCTACTGTTATAATTATATCAAACCCCTTTTGTTCGGGGCCATTATTAACTACCTATTGCTAACTGATTTAGCCTAGGCTGTGATAATTGTCCATAGCTATGTTGTTCAACTTTCATTGCATCTTAATAAATACTTAAATTGGACCAGTCCGGCTCAACTCTTATTTAGGATAAACCGACACGCCTGACAGTACATATCAAATACATTTTTCTCAGAGTTGGTTCTTGTGATTTCAGTTCTTAACACAGTTATGTATGTTCAAGTGTTCACTTTGACACTAAGTTTGGTTTACAATTGTGACAATCAACTATGCCACAGGGCTCTCAGTTGTTCACAGGTAGCCTGAATAAATTACTGTACTTCAAGTTCTGCACAGAAAAATTAATAAAAGGTAAATAGTAAATCAATAATAAAGTGAACAGGTAACTTAACAGGTGAGTAGCCTACTTAGGGGAGAGCGGGGTAATGTGGGACATCGGGTAATGTGAGACACCCCCTGTATCTAGGCAACGAAACACATTTGTGGTCATTTGACCATTATGTTTTCAAGCCCCTCCCATCCCCCCCTTGCCTTGAAGGATAAGTCGGTGCTGGTGCTGTGGAAAGTATGTTTTTTCACAAAAATGTGTTTTTTGCATGTAAAAGTAAATTTTCTTGCTTTGAACTTAATCAAGTGTTGTGTCAAACAAATTGATTCAGGTAGAAAAACTTATATCATACATGTTGGTGAACTTCCAACATATAAAACCATGTGATTGATGCTAGCTGAAGATTAGCCTGAATTGCTAAGAGATGTTGTTTTTTCTAAAACGGTGGCTGTGGGGTAAACGGTCTCACTTTACCCCAGCATGAAGCAAAAGTTGAGTTTAGTCTTAAACATATTTTAGTGTTATATTACATTATATATGTTTTATTTTTAATGTCATAAACATTGTAGAAAAGCCATCATGCCAAGAAACTACACCAGGAAGACAACCTGGGGCCAAACCCCCCTCGCAGAGATGGAGAGTGCAGCCGCTGAGGTCATGCAAGGAAAGAAGTCCTTAAGAAAAGCTGGAAGGGGTAGAAATATTGATAAGACAACCCTCAAAAGATTCATTAAGAAAAAAGGGAAAGGGAAAGTAAAATCAGTAGCCTGGGGTGCAGTAGCTGAGGCAAAGAGAATATTCACAGATGAGATGGAGGAGGAGCTTGCCAAACACTTGAAACAACTAGCTGACCAGTTCCATGGCCTTGCTCCAGTTAAGTGCCATGAACTGGCATTTGAATACACAGAGAAAAACAATATCCCTGTCCCTGCCAATTGGACAGAGAAACAATGTAAAGGTAAGCTAGGGTGTGCAAGAGTTCACATGAATCATAATAATCATAAATGTGCTTAATTGACCAATCCCCATGATTCTGTTACTAGTCCGATATTAGTGGTTGTCAATCTAGCTGTCGGGATCTAACTATTACAACATGTGTTGTTATGGTAGTTTTAAAGTGGAAAAAGTTTTACCCCGTAGCTGGGGAAAAGTGGGACACAAGACCACTTTTTTTAAAACAATCATATTTGTCCTGAAGACATTCTGATCATTTCCATTGCTAGAAAACATCCTAAATTAATGGAAAATGTGTAAATTTTACTGATATATCATTTTAGCTCTTAATCCTCCCGGTTTGGTTCTTGAGACCCAACAACTGAGTAGCCTGTTTAGTTTCCTTTAAGAACAACTAACTTTTCAAATATTTCTGGTGTTAATCACCTCCTGTGTGGATGGAATATTATTCCTGCAAACGAGAACAGTCTCTCAACCGGAGCTGTAGAGGGGAGGGTTGTGCTTAATCGAACAAAAAAGAGCTTGATAAGTGGGAACTGGTAAAGAGAAAGCAGGTCTTTTCTGGTGTCCTCCAGAAAAAGAAGGGTCTCTGTGATAGAAATTTTACTATTATGGAGATGTATAAAGTTGTGGTGTCCTGTCATTTTAGTTTGTTAATTTCAGTCTCATCTGTGTATTTTCTGTTTCCTGTTTTATTTTGTAGTATCTGTCCCTTGTGTGTGGTTTCTATCTTCACTTCCTTTCGGTGATTGTCTTCCGAGTCCTCATGTGTTTCACCTGTGGTTAATTGCTCCTGCCTTCCCTCTTGTGTCTATTTAAGCCTCTGTGTCCTCCAAGCCCTTTGTCGGGTTGTACTAGTTGTTTTCTCCCCACGTCGTGAGAAATGGTTTGTCTGTTCCTGCTGTCTTGACCAGCTTCTCCTGCTTCCTCGTTCCTTGTTCTCCGTGCGCCTTGTCGCCAGTGTTACTTTTGTAAGTGTTCTTGTTTTGTTTTTGTATATTAAATCCCCTTTTGTTACAACCTCTGCATCCTGGGTCCATCTCCTCCCTCAAACCGTAACAGAACAACCCGACCAAACTATGGACCCAGCAGAGGTTAGTTTTTTTTAGTTTTTTTTCCTCAAACCCTTTTGAGGGAACCCGCCTGGCTTTTGCTGGACCCCGCAGCCTTCAACAGAGGTCTGCAGTTGGTGGCGGAGGTCGGAGCAGTAACCCAGCATCTTTAAGGCCAGCTCGCAGGCACCACCCTCCAGCCCCATCCGTAGTCCTGTACGCTGGAAGCGACGGGGTTTTTTTGGGGACCCCGCAACCTCAAGGGGTTTCCTCTGGCTGATTGCGGACGTGAGAGAGGGGGGCTCCACAGCCGAAGCCAATTCGTCAAGCAGCATGCTCACAGGGACCAGCCACCTCCAGTCCCGACTGGGTCGCAGTCCCCAGCTCCACGCCGGAGGCTCTCAGCTGATGTCACTCGTTCTCCGACGTCAGTGGTCCTCACAGCGGCGCCCGCTCCAGCACCTGCTCCAGTGCCTGCTCCGTGCCAGAGGCTCTCGGCTGACGTCCTCTGCGTTTCGGCGTCGGAGATCCTCGCGGTGCCAGCTCTGCACCCAGCTCCGGTCCCAGCTCCTGTGCCTGCTCCGCGCCGGAGGCTCTCGGCTGACGTCCTCTGTGTTTCGGCGTCGGAGATCCTCGCGGTGCCAGCTCTGCACCCAGCTCCGGTCCCAGCTCCAGTGCCTGCCCCGCGCCGGAGGCTCTCGGCTGACGTCCTCTGTGTTTCGGCGTCGGAGATCCTCGCGGTACCAGCTCTGCACCCAGCTCCGGTCCCTGCTCCCGTGCCTGCTCCGCGCCGGAGGCTCTCGGCTGACGTCCTCTGTGTTTCGGCGTCGGAGATCCTGGCGGTGCCAGCTCTGCACCCAGCTCCGGTCCCTGCTCCCGTGCCTGCTCCGCGCCGGAGGCTCTCGGCTGACGTCCTCTGTGTTTCGGCGTCGGAGATCCTCGCTGTGCCAGCTCCAGTCCCTGCTCCAGTCCCTGCTCCAGTCCCTGCTCCAGTCCCTGCTCCAGTCCCTGCTCCAGTCCCTGCTCCAGTCCCTGCTCCAGTGCCGGAGGCTCTCGGCTGACGTCCTCTGTGTTTCGGCGTCGGAGATCCTCGCGGTGCCAGCTCCAGTTCTTGCCCCACGTCCAGGGTTGAGGCCGGAGCTCTTGCCCTCTGCCCCTGACTGGTCTTCGGTCCACCTGCCCGTGGAGCCCCCGTGCTGGGCTCCGGACCACCCTCCTGAGCCTCAGAACTCTGTCCCGGAGCGGACAAGGCGCCGCCCTCCTGGGGAGCTCCCGTGCTTGGCTCCTGACCGGCCTCCGGGCCGTCCTCTTGAGGAGCCCCCGTGCTTCGTTCCTGTCCGGCCTCGGGGCCTTCCACCTGAGACATTGTGCCAGGTTCCGAAGCGGCCACGGAGCCGTCGGACTGAGATCCTGGGCACCTCCCGGATTCCCTCCTCCGGTTCCCCCCTCCTCCCACCCGTCTCGGTTATGGACCGTCTAGAATCCGGTCCTTGAGGGGGGGGGGGGGGGGCGGTACTGTGGTGTCCGGTCATTTTAGTTTGTTAATTTCAGTCTGTGTATTTTCTGTTTCCTGTTTTATTTTGTAGTATCTGTCCCTTGTGTGTGGCTTCTATCTTCACTTCCTTTCGGTGATTGTCTTCCCAGTCATGTGTTTCACCTGTGGTTAATTGCTCCTGCCTTCCCTCTTGTGTCTATTTAAGCCTCTGTGTCCTCCAAGCCCTTTGTCGGGTTGTACATGTTGTTTTCTCCCCACGTCGTGAGAAATAGTTTCTGTTCCTGCTGTCTTGACCAGCTTCCCCTGCTTCCTCGTTCCTTCTCTGTGCGCCTTGTCGCCAGTGTTACTTAAGTGTTCTTTTGTTTTTGTATATTAAATCCCCTTTTGTTACAACCTCTGCATCCTGGGTCCATCTCCTCCCTCAAACGTAACATAAAGTGATGCTTTTTCTTATGTCATTGCTCATTGTATGAAATATATGCCATGGTTTTGTACGGTGATGCCCATCTGTAGATGTAGAATAAACTTCCAGAAAAACATTGTAATGACTTGTGCTTGACTAAGAAATTCCCATAACAGTGTAACTCAGCTTTGCTGTGGCTTGTGATCTCCTGTCTTTCCTGGACTTGAGTTTCTTCAGCTGTGAAAACAGAAGTAATCTTTCTCGTCGTCTTGGAGGAAGCCGTTTCACCCTCTGCCACCAGGCCAAGATCTTCAGCGGAGCATAAGCTGGTGGATTCGTGGTGATAGCCAGCACATTTTGAATGGGTGAACTCGCTTTAAATACAAAAATACAAAATTACTCAACAACAACTTTTTATCGGCCCTGTCAAATACAAACTATTCAAAGTAATTGAAATACGTATTTCAAATACAAGTAATATAAATACTGCCCATCTCTGTATTAACCTGATCTCTACTTTACCTTGGAGATTAGGCAACAACATTCAGTCTTGTCTATATGTGAGGTCTAAATAAAAGCCCTTGGTGTGCAAAGCGCCTCAGTCTCGCAAAGACAGGGTGCCCCTTTAGAAAAGGCTGGTAACTTTGCCATGGAAACTCATTCCTCTGCCTGGTTGCATACTATTGTGAGTTCACAACACATGCCAATGTGGCCAAGCGAATACAGAGCCCCATTAGAGGTACAGAAGCCCACTGATGTCAATCTTTCCCATGGTTCCCAGAAAAAGGGGAACTACAGGAACAACTCATTATGGAGAAGGGTAGCTTCCAGTAACACACGGAAGCTGGATTCACTGGAAGTCTGTGCAACATATGGACATGAAAACAGATGGGGAGGGAGTTCCAAACAGGATTAGAAAAAACAAAATGTTTACTCCTTGAGTCAGTTGCAGTGATGTCGAACGTGTTGTCAGGAGTCCATGTGTGAGAGAGGGGAGGGCATGCATTCCACACAGAGACAAAAGGAGGTAGTCACAAACATGTGAGGGGAGATGCAGATGAGCTTGTACGGAGCACTGTCTGAAACTGCAGAAGCTGACCTGAGGTGAAGGTAAGAAACGTATTACTTAAATATCTTAATATATTATCATTATAATATCTTTCTATTCAAGCATAAGACTGTAGCTACTTTGTTGTGTTATTATTTGTTATTTCTATTGTCAGAAGACCCAGAATTAGATGAAACCTTATCCTTCTGTGCTGTAAAATTCGACTGCAAAAAAAAAATCACAAGATCTATGTTGTTTTCAGGTTATGATAATTTCAGTTTTATGTGTTGAGTTGATTGTTTTATTTTCTTCTCTCAAGGGCATTTATTGATTTTAATAGAATTATAATGTTATCACTATCCTGTATTCCCTATCACATAAGAATCAATGACTAGTTGAATCAAGGACGACTGGACTTTTAGATACTTGACGACGTTACATCTCTTATTCCGGATGCCTCTTCGGCTCTGAAGCTCAGATGGAAATGTACAGAGATGACAAGTAACAAAGTCCAAATACTTTGTTACCTTAGTTAAGTAGAAATTTTGGGTATCTTTACTTTACTGGAGTATTTATTTTTCAGACGACTTTTTACTTCTACCAAAAAACAACCCCTCAACTGATACAGGGGAAACTTAGAAAGTGGCTAATTAAGCCACTCAAACAAACTAAGGAAATTAAATAAAGATTACCACCATGTAACTGAGTTTCAGTGTGTGGTTGCTGGGGCAGCCATCACAGAAAAGAAAAGGGAGCTTCCGGGTTCTGGTGATTTTGTTCCAGTTACCTTCTGTTTCTCGGTTAGCTGTACACAAAGCTCTACTAACGGTATTAAACTCCCAAGGATTTGTTTAAATTCTACTCCTATGTTGTGATCGCTCCCACCTGCTCTACCACACAACCAATCATGCAGGTGAGCTGTGATCCTTCAATTCTAAGTGGCTGATCGCTCACTACCTGTTGAATCTGCCGATCATGTTGAGCTGGAGGCGGGACTTAATCACACTGTCAATTCTGAGAAACTGACATCTCACTATTGTTGAAATAAAAATAATCCTTGATGCATATTTTAACCAGTTATTGTTACTGGATTACAATTGTAACAGATATTCCTTGCCTTGCATATAGGAGGTGACAATTTTCATAAAATTCTATTCAATTTAAATGGAAATCTAAAGTAATACATCTCCAATGTGTGTATTTTGTTTGCTTTGTGTGACAGGTGAAAACCTAGGGGCAGTAGGATTTGGACGAGTGCCACAATGAATGTGACAGAAGTCCACCAGGATCACGCACACATCTACAGTCCAGGAAATGTATCTGGCAATGGAAGCATGCCTTCCCTGGACCTCTTGTCCCCCCATGACACAATCATCAACATTTTCACCATCTTGATCCTCTTAATCACCATGATATCCCTCGGTTGTACGATGGAGATTTCCAAAATTAAAGGCCATTTCATCAAGCCAAAAGGAGTAGGCATTGCTTTGGTGTCCCAGTTTGGCATCATGCCTCTCACTGCTTTCTGCCTGGCCAAAATCTTTCAGATGGATAACATGAAGGCTGTGACTTTGCTCATATGTGGAAGCTGTCCAGGGGGAAGCTTATCAAACATCTTTTCCCTGGCCTTCAAGGGGGACATGAACCTCAGGTAAACATTTATTGATGTATTGACTCCTGTCTTGTTGTAGGAATGCAAATTGCTATTATAATAAACTACCTAAGATGTGTCAGCACAATCTGCTGTCATTAAGATTTCTCCTGATAAACAGAAAATCAAGGCTCTTGTTTTGCATGAATAATTTTAGACATGTCTAATAATGTTGCATCTTGTCCGCTTCCAGCATTGTATTGACCACTTGCTCCACCTTCGCGGCCCTGGGTATGATGCCTTTGCTGCTCTTTATTTTCTGCCGAGGCTTCCCCGGTCTTGAAAATGCCATCCCTTACACCGGCATCATCTCGACCCTCATGCTCACACTTGTGCCTTGTACCATCGGCCTCGCCATCAATCACTACAAACCAAAGTTGGCAGTAATGGTGAAAAAAGTAAGACTCATGTATTTCTGTCTCACATAAACACAGCCATCACACGAGCAGATCATTTGTTGTAGACCAGGACCCAGAAACTGAGAGAATTCAGCCATCACTCACCTTTTCTCTTCAACATCAAAAAGGTTGTTGGAGGATTGGAGTATTGGAAACAAGTTGTGTTTTTACCAACATTATTCATCATAGATTCCTCTCAAATGTAAAGGAGCCAAGTGGATTCTCGTAACATGCTTCCTGTCTCTCTCAACAGGTTGGTCTCAGCATCCTCTTTATTTGCACCATCCTCATTATTATCCTGTCTGGCACTGCCATCAAGGACGTGCTGTGGCTCTCCCTCACAGCAGATAATGTGATTGTGGCTGCACTGATGCCACTAATTGGCTACCTGCTGGGATATGTCTTGTCTCTTATTTTCGGACTCGATGCTCAGTAAGTAAACAAACACTAGATATACAAATCTTTCATCAGAAAGCTACTCTGGACCTGTGTCCCAGCTACTACAGAATAACGTGAGCCACCATAGTGCATATAAATGACATGTGCAGTAGTCTGTCATACAGCTGTGTTGAAAAGCCTCAGATAATGTGAACTCTTGAAAAGTGTTATTTCAACAGTGTTCACCTTGTTTAGTGTAAAATTGATGTTCGATAAAATCTAATGACATCTCTCCATCTTTTTGCAGATGCAGGAGAACCATCTCCATGGAGACTGGTTGTCAAAACATCCAACTGTGCTTTGCCATCCTAAAGGTGGCTTTTCCACTGGAGGTCCTCGGACCCATGTTTTTCTTTCCCCTGATATATATGGTGTTCCAATGTATTGAGGCCTTTCTCCTGATCCTTTGTCTCAGATGTTACCAAACATTCGCAGCACCAGCTGATGGTAAATATCACAGCTGTCGGCCTGTGTGTGTGTCTGTGTGTGTTTTTGTAGAGCGAGGCTGAGAGAGAGTGGTGGAAGAGATTATATGAGCACATTTGTCACAATTGGTGAGTTTGGGTGCAGATCAAACAATGCAGACATCTAATTTCATCCGTCTCTTGCAGATAAAAGATATAGCAGTGTTGACATTAAACATGAGGCAGTGAACAAAGCATGACAGCGTTACCAAAAAGGACTTGATGCTGGAGAAGGACAAGAAGAGGAGCTGAATCGTGCACACAAAGGACAGAGCTCTTCAGTGAATTAACTGTATTATCTTCACTCAGGCCTGTGATACGGATAGATTGTTTAAGCATGTGGATAAACCAACACTTTAATTGTTTAACATACATTAATTTTAACATAGAAAGTAAAACAAAAATAGATTTAGTATTTATATTTTTGTATCTAAAATGTTATGAATATAAATTAGCTATATATATGAGTATATTTGAGTATTTAGATATTATTTTGAGAATGAAATGTTTTATTTGCTATTAAATACTGGAATTAAATTGTGTTGAGTGAAAGGTCAATGATATGACTATAGGGCGCTCTGAGAGCACACACTTCAACAAAGGCCCAGCAGTTCCCTTAAGAAATTTAATTAAATTCATTAGATTAGATCCTTTTTTTTATCAAGTCATGAATATCAGTCCCATAAAAGTAAAATTTTCCACCATCCTAAAGCATGAAAATGTATTCCTAAAAATTGGGTTGGTCATTTTTTTGCTGACAGGCATAGACACCTCCTTGACGGAGGTAAAGAGCACTCTAATGAAAGCAATAGAGACAATTTGAACATCTCAAATCATATTTAATCAAAAATGATCATGTGCTATAATACAGAGCAAACATAATTTAAAACTTCACATATATTAAAATGCCATCTTCACAAAAAAAAGACAAATACATTTCTCAGTCCAAAAGTATACTCAAATGACAGTCAAACAAAGTGAGCACTGACATTACACTAAACCATACACTTAATCATTTTTTGTGTCTTGCCACTTTTTACAGCGTCACATTGAACGTGCTGTCATTGGAAATTCAAAATGAAGCAGCAAAGTGAAGACCTTTTTTTTGAAGAGCTGTGGAAGCATCAAAAGAAGCCATGGCTGATCAACAGCATTCTGGACACATAAATAAAATATGCAGTTTTAGTTTCCTTAAAACAGGAGTTTCCAAGCAGCCTGAATAAATTAAGAAGATAATATTTTCCAGTGTACAAGTAATGTGTCCGACAGAACACACATGATATCACTAAAGCAGTAGAGGCGTTTAACTGACATTCATTTTTGAAATTCCTTATTGTATATATCATAGATAAACTGTGCATAGAAGTGGAAAGCTAAGGCCATTGGGGGAAAGGGTAAGTAGAAGAGAAGTAGTGATGAAATGTGTTGAATGCAGGCCCCACAAAAACAAACATAAGTCACTTTAAATGTTTGTCCTCAATCCAAAGAAAAACTTAGAGGTGATCTCTTCGGTTGGACAAGCAGCCTTATACTGTACAGTGACGTTTGGAATGGTATGAGTCATAATTAAATAATGATAAATATAATTACAAAAAAGACAATGCTGCGATTGGACATGACTTGGACAGCAATCTATAACCTGGCTTTCATGCAGCTTTTCTAACGTGTCTTACATTGTGTGATATGATATGTGGTTAAAGATAAGGAGCAGTAAACAGGACAATGATGAGATTAAAAGCTCCCAAAATAAGTTTGCAGCTTCACCCATCTATCAGAAGTATGTTAGTTTTTTTAGTTTTCCAACCGATGCATTCTTTCAGAGCTGCATGTTCCTGGTTCTGATTTTAATCTACATTTTCAAACCGAGCTTCAGACATTTGATGTGACATGAATAGTGTAGGAATTCCTATAAAAAAATGTAAGCATGTATCTACATGAGAATCCCTCCTCTGTTCTCCTTTGGTGTGGCCAGAGAAAGCGTTTTCTGAGTGAGCCGCGGCTTCACTCTGAGGCTCTTCGGCCAGGCTGGTCTGTTTTGACAGCTGTGTTGACAAACTCTAAAGAGGCATCCCGCTCACCAGTAGCAACTCTGGTTGCCGCAAATAAGTCCAGTGTATATTTTCAGGCCTCCTTCAGCAATGGCATATCTGGGGAAAACAGATAAAAATATCTTCGTCATTTTCTTTTTTGTCACTTCCATAATACTCTTTACTGCATACATAGGAGCGAAATGCCATACTCTAAAGATAGTGGTGGCTCGTAACAAAGTGCATTTGTATGTACAAGAAGGGGGCTTTACCATCAGAGTAGTCCATTTCAGAGTCCAGAGACAGGCTGTGTTGATCGCTGCCCGAAGGCGTCCATCTTTGTGAGGATGAAGGAGCCGTAGCACCTGCGTTCTCCAGAACCCAGGTGGAGGGTGAGGGCAAGGGTGAGGGGGATGAGGAAGAGAAGGATGGTGGTACAGGGTGGACCACAGCCATCTCTGAATGTTGCTGTTTGAGGGATGAAGGCCTAGAGGGGCCAGCCTCTGGCGCCGTGGCATTCTGACCCTCAGATAGCACGATTTGGACTCGAGACTCAGAGCTGAGGGCCGAAGCTGAGGCTCCACTGCGGTTCACGGCCTCCTCATACGATGGCAGAGTCACCTGGACACCTTCCACCATGATGGACACGGGCTGGCCGGACACACCTGGATCACGTCTAGATGTGAAGGGCCAGGTTAGAGTTTAAATCCGCCAACCTCTGTTACTTTTAAGAACAGTTCCTTGAATGTAAAAGCATAGTGTTTGGTGTCAATTATAAAATGATTGTAGTGAACAAACTGACCGATTGAGGGATTTCAGTTTTGGCTGTAAAAGTACAAACAGCACCACGAGGAGCAGGATGAGGGCCACTGAGCTGGCTGTGGATGCCACTATGGACAAGGCGGGCATCCCCAGTGGTAAAGAAACTCGGTCTGGGAGACATGAACAGCTGATAATCAGAACAGAATATTGTAATTATCTATACAATAGTTAAAATGTGTCATTGTATCTTTACCTTGATCCATGAGGCAGCTGAGCTTCATTTGACTGTCCCACTCTCCATATTGGCAGGTCAGGTATTTATAGTCCCCCTTCAGAATATAACCTTCCTCACAGAAATACTCGATCACAGTTCCATGAGAAAGTCTTTGGCATGGAGAGGGGTGGCAGTTGTAACCCCCGTTCTCTGGCTCATACGGGGTCTGGCATACTGTCCACAGGAAAAAAGAAAAAGCAATGAATACAGTGGTATTGGTTAAATTGGTTGATATCTGGAAATTTAAGATTATGAAAGCCTGTATCTCTGAGATAAAGAGACAAATGTTCTAAGAGATTTGACACTATAGAAATAGTATAATAATAGTTGTGATTGAATTGGTCTGAAGCTCTGTGCTGATTGGTAATTATGATTGACAGTACTTTGTAAGGTTTTGTCTTTACCTTCACTGCGTAAACATCGAGGAGGTTCAGAGGACCAGTGTCCCTCTGCACTGCAGGTGAGGATGCTGGGTCCGTCTAGCAGGTAACTTGGGTCACAGTTATATTCTAGTGCTGTGCCCACAGTGAAGAAGCTCCTGTTAGTTTCTGTCAGATTAGTCGAGCCGTGCTGCACCATGGAGGGTCTAATGCAACCTTAAAAAGGGGAAAACATTAAAAAATAACATTAATATCCACAATTATTCTTTCATAACAAATATATGTTTAATGAGTCATTCAGATTTTATTTTTTTCTCCCACTGCTTCATATTACAAGGTAGAACAGATAAAAGAAAAAAATTATGGTGATGAAACTAAATACAGATATTGTGGGACAGATTTAATTTGCCTTTACCTTGCTCCATGACGCAGCTGACTGGCATTAGGTTGTCCCATTTCCCATACTGACATGTAAGGAATTTATAATCTGCCTTCAGAACATAACCTTCATCACAGAAGTATTGAATCATGGCACCATGAGTAAGTCTTCCACATTGGGAGGGGTGGCAGGTGTAGCCTCCGTTGTCTGGCCGATATGGAGGCTGGCATACTGGCCATGGACCGAAATAAATACAAGAAATACATATTAACTCCAGTGCCCCTGTTTCACTAAGGAGTCCACTTTTCATATTGTTGAGTCCTTGTAAGAAATGTCCATTTTGTCTCCAACAATAAATTGAGAGTGTGCTACGAACAGGGAAGCACGTAATGTGTTATCACAGATGATGGATGTTGATTAAAGACATGAAATGTGTCTCTTACTGTGTTTTTGTTCAACAGATATCAATGTTATTAATGCAAACAACCTCTAGGTTGAAGCTACTAAAGTGAATTGAAATACAAACAGAAAAGACACACACCAAATTGAAAATGAAACTGACACTATAACCAAATCAAAAATGTCTTGTACTTACATATGTACTGTATGTATATTATGTAATGCAGAGGGATGTGAAGGAGATTTGTCTTTACCGTCACTGCGAATACAGCGAGGAGGTTCAGAGGACCAGTGTCCCAGTGTGGTGCAGGTGAGGATGCTGGGTCCAGCTGGCAGGTAACCAGGGTCACAGTCGTACTCGAGTACTGTGCCCATAGGGAACAAGCTCCTGTTGCTGTCTGTCAGATTAGTTGAGCCGTGCTGCACCATGGAGGGTCTTACACAACCTTACAGAAGGGATGACATTCAAAACAGTTGATTTACCTGCCAATGTCTTTTAAGTTACTTAATCCTAATAGTGCTACATGTACGTTTTCTGGAAAGAAAATCATTAATTGATAACAAAACAGCTATTATTGCTATGATGAGCTTTGTAGTAATTATCAAAATTACATATAGTACCTTTAATAAATATGGTGTTTTGGTTATGTAGCACATTTCAAAATAGTGTTACAGAGTGATTTTACAAAAACTGCATATGTAAAACAAATCCTTTTCCTGATAGGTGGATTTTAAGGCCAATGCATTAACCTATGGATAGATCTGAGTTCGAGGACTAACCCACCTTGGCTTACACAGCTGATCTGCATGGGGCCGTCCCACTGCCCATCCTGACAAGTCAGGTAGTTATAATCTCCACTGAGAACAAATCCCTCATCACAGAAGAACTCGATCACAGAGCCATGGGAAAACATTCGACAGGGGTTTGGGTGGCAGGTGTAGCCCCCATTCTCAGGTTTAGTGAGGGGTAGACATGCTGATGAGGAGGGAAAAAATATACAACATACATTTTGAGGAACCTGGCCAACGTTTAAAGTGCTTTTGTGTAAAAAAAAAAATGAATCTTGAAAATGACTGAGAGTATAGATTCCTACTAGTAAAGGCAAGATATTAAATGAGACTGACTCCCTCTTAGTTTACAGGTCAGAAAAGACAGGGGTGGGAGGAATGTCTTACCACCACTGGGTATACAGTGAGGAGGTTCTGAGGACCAGTGTCCCAGCGTGGTGCAGGTGAGGATGCTGGGACCATCTGGCAGGTAACTAGGGTCACAGCTGTACTGCAGAACTGTGCCCACAGGGAACAAGCCCCTGTTGCTCTCTGGGAGGTTTACCCAGCTGTTCTGGACCATGTACGGCGTCACGCATCCTGGGAAGAGAAAAGCAGAGAAGAGGGAATTCTGTGAAACTCACTTTTTAGCGACAATTATTTTGAGCCTGGCTGGAGACATGTTACTCAGAAGCCACCAGTAACACGCATACTGAATGACCTGTGGTAACCACGACAACAGGTTGGAGATTTTATGCATATACACACAAAAGGTTAGGTGATGGGATCATCTGGACAGGATGAACTTGTCTAAGCAATCACATTATATTGATATCACAATATTGTGTGTAAGTTGGAAATCTTTGTACAGGTGGTGAAAAAGGAGAAGTGAATCGGTTACAACAATTAGTTTAATATTTTAGAGAGCACTCTGTAAACATACATAAGCACCTATTACACATTCAGTCCCGATACCAATACAGTGGATCAGATGGTCTTTGTTTTAGTACTGTCTACTGCAAGCATAGACTTGTTGTTTGTGGGGCTACTGATTCAGGTTGATACAAATCTATTTAATATCTGACAGAAACATAAGGTGCCTCTTGGTTGATTAAATTACAATGTGTGAATGCACTCAGGACGTATTGAGAACACAATGAGGGACTGCCAACTCATTTAATGTCTTCAAGCCAGCTACAATCTCATTATGAGCTTAATTTTTTTTTCACTTGTCAAAACAATATGCCAACACATTTATTGGTTTGTGGTGGCCAATCATAAGAACAATGTTAGCTGCCAAATATTGATTCCAAAGTTTTGAGGAGTTGTGTGCAGAACACTGAAACCCTCGGCCGCTCCTTGCCAGCACACAAACACACACTATTGTCAGTCTATCTTATTGAGCACATTCAATGGCATTATGCATTTACATCACAACCAAATTAACCCTAAATAAATTCTAAACCTACCCTCTTAATCCTTTATGGGCAAAATGTCCTCATGCCATAAGGCCTATGTACAAATGGTCATCACAAGGTCATAAATGCACACACACGCACACACGCACACACGCACGTCATCGTCGACGTATGTGTTGAGCACAACAGATAAGTTCTTGCTTGGGTATAAACCTAACCCTACACTAAGCATCTAGTATTAAGACCACTGGATCATGTCCCATAGTTTCTGGGCTGACCTTTTTCTGAGAATAAATATGCTTGGATAGCCTGTCTCTTACTGACATTGAAACCAGTGTCAGATACTTAAATAAGTCTCTGCCATCCTGTAGAACATGCTAAACGCTTTCACAGTCAGGACTCACCGACCCACTTAGGCAGTGTCATGACAATGGAGACTTGATATTATCCTAGTAATGAAGGATTCATATATTAGCCACATAACCCACAAAGCGTGCGAACACATAAACCATGCGTCTTACCTGTGCCGTGTGCAGTGGACACTACAGTCAGTCCCAGCAGCAACAGAAAGGACTGTTTAGTTGCTGAGGTGTGGGCCCGAGAGGCTTTTGATATTGACTCTATCATTCCATTGCACATCTTCCACTGCAGAGTCAACTCAACCTGGTAGGGTCAGATAGGCAGGTCAATACACGGGTAATACACATGAAGAGGACAGTCCACTGCAGCATGTGTTGAAACCTGCCTGGTGCAGGTACTCTGCAGAGCCTGGGCAGCTGCCAGCGAAATGGGCGTGAGGGTGGGACAGAGGTACAAAGACGGAACCCAGAGGAGAATAGAAGGATGCTATGCGCATCTGTCAAGCTAGCGCTGATCAGAAGCTCCTCTCGTTAATAATCTGTATCAATTTTATCTAAGCATTCACTTTAACTTATGAGACATCAGACATTTAAAATATAGCAAACGTTGTGGTTTAGTCTTTGCGGCTACACGCCCATTCTCACTTCTTCATCATTATTTACGATGGCTAAGTTTGCTAAAGGGAACAAAGCCATAAAGTAAAACATTTACAGACACGGTACATGACGATGGACGACAACTAGCTAGCTACCTGCGCTACCACCTATATAAAATGAATACTGAACAAAGCAAAACACAGATCATACTCAGCGTTAGGCATAGCGACCCCTGGAAATCAATATTAGCCCTCTTAGCTAGCTAAAGCTAGCTAGACATTAAAATGAACAGTTACCGTTACTTACCATAGGAACACGGCCTCGGGACCTCCACCCTCGCTTTCTGACGCCGCAGCCTCAAACTAACAACGCGTCAGCTTCACCGGAGACATTTAAAATCACCGTGGGAACAACGAACAACAGGATGTATCGAGCAGAGCGGTACCACTACTGCTAACCGCTAGCTAGCTCCCTTGACTTGGTACCCGCTAGCCGCAATAACGGAGAGACGGCGAGCTCATAGCGTGGCAGCGGCAGTTCGTAGAGGCAGGCACTCCTTCTGCTGCCACTGACATGTAAAGGCAGCTGCCAGGTGCGACTGCTGCCACACTGTTTGAGGGAAAGGGGGATGGTGTGTGTCTTCATGTGTAATGACCTTTATCAAGGCATCATCTTTTCAGTGTTGTGCAAGTTATAATCTTAAAATATATTTTGAATTTGAAGGAGTAACAATAACACTATTTTAAATGTGCTTATGGATGTTAGTGTATTTAGCTAAGGGTCCTTGGAGAAGGCCTATGGGATCCCATCATAAGGAAAACATTTGGGAAAAAGTCAACTTATTATAGTATATTAAACTGAATATGGTTTCTATGCAATTGGAAAGACGACATTTTGTGAGTCTCTCTTTGCTGTGTTGTAACACAAAAACACAGAATACATTTATCCAGCCTAGTGTGCCAGCGCGTGCCTGATCCCACCGCTACTAATACCTCTGTTCCTTTGTTTACTATTTCCATCTACTTTGGTACAAGAAATCCCTCCGAGAGCATTGGCATCTCTGTGCATCATTGCTATATTGAAGTTAAGGATAACAAAGTACATTTTTCCTTTGGTCTATCACAGTTTACAAAGTGCAAAGTATCACAGAGTCTTTGCTAACAAACTATCTAATGAACTTTCGTAAACCAGTATATCTCATTAAATGAATCACTGACAGTGTGGCGGCAGTGACAACTGCCCCCAAACAGTGTGGCATCAAATTAATCTGCCTCGAAACAGTATGGCCTCAACGGCAGCTGCCTTCACATTTCAGTGGCAGTTTCCTGTTGACAGCGGAAGTTCATCATCAAGCCCATAGATCTATGATCGAGCCTACAGCTGAGCATGCCTCCGTTTACCTCGGTCACTATAGCAACAGGTATAGCTACAACATCCGGTTTACGTTCCTAGTTAATAAAAGCGGAAAACAGCGGAAAAACTTTCCGCTGAGGACAATTAGATCATATTTAGCAACCAGCTACTTCACAGTTACAAATACCAAGTTTTCACGATGGAAACGATCAGAGGGAGTTTAGAGGACATTTCCCGACCTGCTTCGAGTGAACCAACGAGCAGCCGTGCGTCCAGAAGAGGTCCTGATGTTCAGGTATATAAGTTCACACGGGACAGAACAAAACCAAATCGAATAACCTCCACTAACTTTGGAAAACAATTTCCTGTAGATCCAGATGAGCTCTGAGGAGACTGCAACCAGCTCCTCAGCCTGTGGTCCTGACCAAGGTAGGTTTGATGTACTGGGCTGGAAAGTGCTTTGATTGGTCAAGAGTAGAAGTGCGTTATATTAATGCAGACCATCTACCATGTATAGTGAATGTGCAGTGAGTGGTTATCAGTTTAAGGATGGTCCAGTTTTCAAACTGGAAAGGTACTCTACCTCCCCCAAGGCCCCTTATGAAATCGATTTTGAATTCACTAAATTCTTATTTGGATCTGCACCAAATTGAACATATTGATTCAAATCAGCTCCTGAAACTAACCTGATTTTTTAAAATCAAGATCCATGAATTATTCTGTAAGAAAAAACTGATAATAAAAAACACCTTGTAAAGAAAGTGAAGAAGAAATCCACCTCCTGTGGATGTGCAAGTTACAATAACCATGTTACTTGCATCTTTTCACCAAGTTACGTGGTTATCGTTCCAATAGTTTTTGCATAATCCTGCTAACAAACAGACAGAAAAAAAAAACATCCCCAGAGGTAATAGTGAAGTGTCCCCACATTGTAATAGAGCTTTTGTGTTTCTTTAAGGTCAGTCTCACTCTGACATCACGGATGGAGATCCAGAAGTACAGAGAGCTATGGAGGAAATGAGACGTCTTGATGAAATACTGTCTGTAAAGATCTGCAGAGAAAAAGAAGTCAAGCGTCAGAGGAAAGAGCATCAAGCCAGACTCTGGCAAGATCTCCAGGTAGATACAGTCTGTGTGCAGTGCAGTTTGGACAAAAAAAAATGTGATCATTCTATCACACTCACTTGTGTTTTTTTCTACAGCAGAATAAACCCCAAAGTCACTCTGAATGTGCTCACGAAGCTTTGAACACAAAGCTGTTTTTAGCCTTGGAAGAAGACATTGGTAAACATAAACAACACACGAGCAACACTGTTCAATTGTGTTGTGCATACAGTCACTGTGACACATCTAAAATATGTTTTTTTGTGCTAAAGGGAAAGAGGAAGAAGAAGAAAAGGAGGACAGCTATGTGCCTGTCTTTGAAACCCAGATTCCTGACAGTGACCGTGAGAGACAACGTTTGGAGCCAAGTGAGTTATTGAAAGTTATACATGAGAGAACATGCAGCACACATATTTTTCTATGTCTCCCACAAGCAAAACCAATAAATGTTTCTCTCTTGCACTGCTTAGAATTTGCACTTGATGGCGCCATGAGCTCAGAGAACTTAAGGCTGTTGTTTATTTCCCCCTTGCAGTCTGCTGCAGACAGTGGTGCTATAACTTAGATATTACAAAGCAGTCTCCTGAAGTGAATGCATGACAATTTACCCCTAATGTGACACTTTGAACTGTTTCAACATCAAATTCTAGTTGTTTGGTTTGAAACCTGCGAGGCATTCATTGTGTTTCTCTGTTCAGGCGGCTTTCTATTTTATCATTGGGACATCTTAGTTCTAAGGAAGCACTGTCTTCCCACCCACTATGCAAATTGTAGCATTTAATAACTAATTTCTTTATTTCTGCAGAAAGTCTTTGATTTTCTTTGTATCCTCAGATGAAGCTGATGTTTGTTACTAAAGCTCAATATTTACCTGGTGTAGTGTCCTTTATCCGACAGGTTATAAGAAGCCAGAGAACTTCACAGACTCATCGGAGACTGGAGAAGAGCAATGTGAAGACAGCCACTGTGGAGCTTCCAGAGGCAAGAAAAAACAGAGGGACTTTGTCAAGAGAAACATTGAGGTATGTCAAAGTTCACGCTGGGCCAAATGCAGTGCTGGGGCATATCACATGACTTAGAGCGATCCCTCCATCATTTAGTTTTTTCCAGGGAGGGAAATATTTGCCCATGTAGTTCAAGAGAAAAGACACATTTACCGCCTCTCAGTGCACCACTGAAAAGAATAGACATTCAAATAATTCAAACAATTATTCTCATGGTCTTTTTGTTCTTCTTCTCAAATGTATGTAATGCAATAGCTTGCAGTTGGTGATGGGGACCAAATGCTTTTGACCCAGGCTGAGAAACAGCGTCTGGCCGAGCTCCTCCAACAAATAGACGAAGAGGAAGAGGACGTTGCCAGAGGCGCAGACAGCGAGGTAGGCTGTCATGGAGCCCTAACAGACAACATGTGCTGTCGGATGAGACTGTTTTTCAAGTTCCTTAATACTTCCCCTCATGTCTGGAGGTCTTACGGGGAGCACCAGTGGTGATCACATCCCCTGCTCCTGCGACAGACATTTTTAACTTTTATTTACTACATTTGAAAGAAGTATTTCATTGAAATATTGTTGTTTAATCACAGCCTCTGCCTTCAAAAATGGTTTCCTTTCTGACCTTATTTGTCGGCATGTGTGACATTATCTAACATTTGGCCCCTTTGATCGATGTTATTGAAGATTTTCAAATAGCTCAGCCACGCATTGGCCCAGAGAGCAGCACACGTAGAGTAACAATGGTCAGAGATCAATGTTTTGATGACTGCTTGTCAGCTGAGACAGCCTCTGGGCAGACGATCATGACTCCTCAGTGCATTTCAGATTGTGAACCAGATGTGTAGGAGCAATATGCAGCTCATAAGGAATGCCCCATTTCAAGGATTTGTCTTTACAATCATGTTTTTCCAACAAATTCTTTGCGGTGCCTCTGTGAAATTCAGAAGCCGGGATCTCTCGTACAGCTCTACCATAAGCTGCAGCTGCTCTCGTGGTGAGCTTGGGCTGAGGAGAGGAGAACGAGGCCTATTTTTCCCCTCTTGATGGGTCTTCATCCGAGACCCTGTGCCACCTGGAGCAGGAGACCGCTTTTCTGTTAACCCACCCACGCCACGCTAACTTCAAATGTTTTTATTCTCACTTTTAATTAGCTTTAATAGACCTTTGGCAGCTGCGAGACCAGTTGGGAAGTGAGAGGGAACATACTTACCTTTCACATACGGTTCCATTTAGCTTGACCCTGACAGCTTTGCATCCGTGCGACGGCTCGCCAGGGATTTTTCTTTTATGTGTCGCTGTTCTTTTTATGATGTTTGCCTGGACTTTTTAGAACAACACTGGAGTAAATGTGGTGACCGATACCAAACGGAGCGGAGCGCAGATGCTCAGGTTTTTTTGTTTGTTTTATTGGCTGGAGAAAGGTTTCCTGTTATTGTGAGGTGTCCTATAATGAATGGAGCGAGCACATTATTTATGTCACAGGGACTTTGGCCATCATGCGTCTTCAGTTCTGAGGAAGTCGCCCATTTCGCGGCAGAATCCCTCAGGACACATCCACACAACTCACTGTTTACCACACACATGTGTTTTTTTTATGTTACCGACTTTTCCTCTGCACAAGCTCTGCAGGTTTGTGTGGATCTGGTATCCTGAGGCACTAAATCATCAGCAGTCAGTGGAACATTTTGGGGCTGCAGTGGTGGAACTCCGGCATTTATCTCTTACCTATGGGCTCTGGTTGAAATTATATATAAGGAAGAACAGTTGTTCTCATTATGGGGATTCCACAGAATCATTCTTAAGATGAACTGACTGATCATTAAGAGAATCCAGATTTAGCAAAATTATGTTGCAACGCCCTGACTTTGATTCCATCTGGGTTCTGTGCGCAAGACATACACAATCTCTCTCTCTCTCCCCCTTGCTTCTTTCCCCATCTCTTCACTATGGACTATCCAATAGGCTGAAAGAAAAAAGGGAAAAGAAAACAGTAGTGATATTTATTACACGGGTAATAAAAATGTGTATTTGCCCTTTTTTTCCAGAGGTGTTGTAAAGAGTGATACCACTCTGTGTATTGTAAAGCTACAGACAGTTTGCTTCTTATTTTCAGCTAGAGAGCAAATAAATACATGTTTCCATCATTTACAGATGGAATCGATTTTCTTTCTTTTACGACTAAAATAAAACTTAACACTGTTGTGTTCCTTGTTTACGTAGACTCATTCTCTGAGAAAAAAACAACAATGTTTTTTTGTTACTGTGTTAGTGTTTTGTTTATACATTCAAATTTGAACTTTAATGTTCTCCAACAACATTGAAAACACATCAGATAAACAAAGAATCCCAATTAGCTGTAGCAGCCGTCATAAATATCATCAAAGTTTTAGCAGACAATTTAGGACATAGCTGTACATAACTGAACATGGCTCTGCTCTTGGTTTATTGCCATGGGGAAAAAAAAGTTTGGTTCGGTTGGTTCTAATCTCGCGGTGTCCGTACCTCCGATCTCCCTCCGATCAGAAGGAAGAGGCTGGAACTCCCCGGATTGGAACTAGCCCGCAGACCTTGCCTGCTTGGTAAGTCACCCTGGTCATGTGGTAGAGATCAGCAGATAATACAATAATACAGAATATTCTCTGGAATAAGAATAGTTAATTTTGTATCAGATCAATGGGACAGAGTTCGAGTAGTGGAGTAGACTTTCTTAAGTGACAGAATGAGGTATTCAGCAGAGTCCAAGCAACAAACGTATTTTTTGGGAGACATTTTTTACCTTTTGGCTTTGTTTGCTGCTCCACCTAATTAATAGAGCCTAATGTTTGCTGTTGTTTTACGCCAAGTTTCTTCTACTCCCCCCTGACAGCGATCAAAGGTTACAGCTGCGTTCTTTGTGGAGTTGCGCTTTGGTTTTTCATCATAGCATTGCTACGAGATCGTATCTTACCACTGAGCCTGGATGAGTTCACCACCCACCCACTGGTTCACATAGGATAAGAATGAAACTCACTGGGACAGAGTCACAGTGAGAAAGGCAGGGCACCGATTACATTTTGTAAAATCTTTTGTTACTGACCCTGGGGGAGTTACACCCTGATTCGTAAGTGGGGAAAAAATAGTCTTAGGTTCGCCACTGTAATTTGGAACCGAGGGTTGCCTCATTTTTCCATCCACTTAACCACATCTCCATAGGAAGGTCATATTGTAAAGCCTCTTGTGCATTATTTCCCAGTATTAAACTGAGTGTAGAATATTTCCTAGACTGTTGTTTCATTAGTATAAAGATTATGTTATTTCCATATTAGCAGTGGTAACTTTTGATGCATTTATTTCCTCACAATATTTTATTGTATGTTGGGTTATTTCTGGTTTGGTTCATGTATGCACCTTTTTTATGCTTCTGTCAGCATTTGGACCTTGACAGAATCCTTTCAAATTTGGCACAAATGTTCACTTATCCCATGGATTAACTATTTAAATGTAGCTGGTCAAAGGTCAAGTTTATGTTGGCTTTACAGAAAAAACTTTGGCCACTTCAACATGATAACGCAAGTCTCCCTTCAGGGGATTTCTTCAATTTTGACCAGTTGTAACTTGGACTCAAAGATGAACTTGTTAGATTTCAGTGGTCAAAGGTCGAGCTGACCTCATATGAGTCTGTAAAGGATTGAATGTAGACTGAAACTGCCCTGGCTGGTGGAAGCATTCAACCAGAGGGTGGTACTTCTACAATGCTCACCTCAGTGCTCATTGTATGAGTGATCTGTACATATCTGCCACATCAGACAGTGGAGAACCAACTTCACAGATATTTATAACTCAAGAATTTTCCAGGCCTTGGTCTTGGGCTCGTTCCTGATCCTAGAAGTGAGCTCAGGACCTTATCTGACGCTGTTTTAATGCCAGATGGCATGCTCATCATTTACGTAGCCTGTCAGCGGAAAAAAATGTTCCTGTAGTAATAAAACCTTTAAAACTCTGTGTTGTGGACCCAATATGCCATTTTCTACTATCAATACTTGATGTAGACAAGGACAAACTGCAGTATATGAACGCTGATGCGGTAGATCTATGGCACAATGTCCAGAATAATTATGTTACTTGCTTAAATATTTCCCACTATAAACTTACAAGTCAGTCATCGGCTGGTAGGGGAGAGTGGGAGACATTTTTTTACATTTGCTCCCCTCTAGGTGAGCTAAAATGATATATCAGTAAAATGTACACATTTCCCATTAATTCAGGATGTTTTCTAGCAATGGAAATGATCAGAATGGATATTGTTTTTCTCTGCATATTTAAATACCAGTTCACGGCACTTAACTGGAGCAAGTGAGACACTGTCTCACTTTACCCCACAGCATTTGTGAATTGCTAACATCTCTTAGCAATTCAGGCTAATCTTCAGCTAGCATCGATCACATGGTTTTATATATGTTGGAAGTTCACCAACATGTATGATATAAGTGTTTCTAACTTAATCAATTTGTTTTGACACAACAGTTGAAAATTTAAGAAAATTTACTTTTACATGCCAAACATTTTTTTGGGTGAAAAAACATACTTTCCACTGCACCAGTAACAACTTCTCCTTCATGGCAAGGGGGGAATTGGAGGGGCTTGAAAACATAATGGTCACGTGACCACAAATGTGTTCCGTTGCCTAGATACAGGGGGTGTCTCACATTACCCGATGTCCCACATTACCCCGCTCTCCCCTATATAAAGGACACATTAAATGCTTAACATTTGAACTTGAGCTATGGAAGTCATGTATGCTGTGCCCCTTTGGTGTCTGTTTAGACGATTGAAATTGTCAGTGGACGGCGGGGGTGGTGCAATGATGAGCACTGTCACCTTACAGCAGAAAGGTCCCAAACCATTGTGGGGTTTGCATGGTCTCCTGATGTCGGTGTGGCTTTTCTCTGGGAACTCTTACTTCCTCCCACAGCTATTTGAGACTCTATATTGCCTGTAGATGTGAACGTGAGTGTGAATGGTTATTTGTCAGCCCTGTTTGTTTGTCAACACTGATGACCTGTCCAGGATGTACCTCACCCCTCGCTTAATGTCTGCCCACAACTAATTGGCAGTAATCAATTACCAGATTATAAGTAATCAGCTTTCCATTGAACTCATATGTATCAGATAACAGTATTTGCCTGACGATATGTGCACACTGTTTTGCAGCACACAATTGGTAACTCTTTTTAAAATGTATAATTTTAGACATCAACAAATCATCATTAAAAAAAAATTATGAAAAAAAATAATTTAACTCCTCAAACACATTTTCTGTCTTCTTCTCTTGTGATAATACTCTGACTTGGGGTTTTGGGCACCTGGTTGGATAAAAGAAGCCGTCTGATTAACCCCGGGTTAGGTTCTGGGAAACTGTAATGCATCCTTCACTGTTTCACTGATTGACTATTTATTCATGCAGATAATTGGCAGAGTAACTGATACAGTAAATAATCATTAGTTGCAGCCTTAGCAACATGAAACACTGCAGTCAGACTCATGGGGCAGATTCTTTGTGAAGATCAGAAATCAGTCTGTTGACTTGAGTGAATATGATTGACCTCTTCACCTGACAAAGACAAACTACATCTCAAAAGTTTTCACTAGAATCGTTTCCACTGAGACTAGACTGAGCCCAGCCAGATGTGCACATGATCAATAGGGGAACTCTGTGGAGCGTTTAGATGAAGACATGACTCTGTGCTTCTTTAAATTCCCACATCTAAAATGTTCAAACTTGTTTTAATGGCTGAGGTGGTGCTGAAGTTCAACGAGTACACACACTGTCATTGTTTAAATAAGACAACACTCCCTTGTTGCAGGACTCTCTACTGTGGCCACTTGTACAGATTACGCTATTGCTGGACTTGTGCAACCCACTTTCCCTCCCTTCCCAATCTTTAATCATCTTGTCTGGTTAAAAAAATATATTTTGGAGAAAGTAAAATCCCCCATCAGTCATCTGCTCTTCATTAGCGCTCGAATCGCTAACGCTGGCATTCCCGTTCAAATGATGTCAAATATGAATTTAACGATGACACAAAACTTTATCTCGCAAGTAACTGGTTGCAGATGATTCACATTCGCTGCTGTTATAACATACTGCTGCTAATATACCATTCTGCTGCTAATGATGTAATGAAGTATGTTGCCCAAAAAATGGAAATGTTGAGCAACATCGCACTTCTAGGTATTGAAGTAGTTGATTAACCTACTTAAATCCTGCTGCACTGTTGTGGTATGCATTTATGAGGCACACAATAAATCTCTTTCGCGGCCAGTCACTCACTCCACATAAGTGACCATAAATCCTGAAGGTGGTCGTAAAAGTAAATATGCTTTTGTCTGGTGGTTACGTTTCATCTCGGTAGTAGCTCACACTTGTCGTAGATCCTAACTCAAACCATTTGGGCAGCGGTTCCGGATCCTGCTAGTTTGCCTGCCTCATTCCAGCACTGTCTCTAATGTCTAATATTATAAAAGAGCTCCTCTTGTTTCTGTTTCAACACCACTGAATCTGTTTTTCCCTGCGATATTAAATCATGGCCTGCTGGATTTCCACGTATGCCATTGTCTTTTGCTCCTGGCTGTGTCGGATCGACCATCTGTCAAGTCTTACACAGAAGAGGGAGTTATTCACCTCTCCCCAGTGAGCACTCGCTCATAAAGGATAAGTCGGGGCTTGAATCTGTGACTTCAGAACTTGGCGGCATCCAGCATCCTCAATAAGTCTTGATTGATATTCTGTGCCGAGGAAGCAGCCTGTGCATTCCTGTGCAGTCACCTTAGTCGTACTAGAGTTCATCAATTGAGCCCGCAAGGGTGGATGCAGTCAGCAAGCTGGTACACTGCCACTGAGGAGAGTCAGCCTCCATCAGGAGCTAATTACAGAGTTGGTGGAGGTAAAGGAGTGCCAGCTCCAGAAAAAGAACGAGGCCTCCCCTTTCATTTGGAGACATTAATACATGGAGAATGGTTTAGCTACTGTATACGAAGCAAATCGTCAACTTATAGGAAGACACTCTTTGTCCAAAAACTACTCGAAAGTGTGCTTGGGTTTTTTTTTGCGATGGAAAATGTCTTTAAAAGAGGTGTTTGTCTGTGGACTTGTATGTTTAGTGATGAAGTACATATCAGTGAGGTCAGCTGTTTCGTCATTAAGGTCAGTCTCATTATTTAAGGTGATGCAGTGACATGTGCATGCTTTACTGCCATGACTGATAATACATGTGCACATTATATTTTAACCTTAACACACTACAGAGTCTGATCATGAAGTATCATCATCCACTACTTCATATGTAGACATTCCTGTGATCTCTTTGAAAATGTTGTCATTGCAATGTTTGCACCCGTCCAAAATCTGCATGATGTCCATCTCAAACTACTGTTTCTACCTTAACCCAGAAATGTGAATTCTTAGTAGTGCCAACCATCTGGTCTACGCTAAAATGCGCCGTCAAGCAGCTGGTTACGGCCGTCTTTAGATGTCACAAAATGCTGTGAAATCCCCAATAGAGCGTTATAATGTGATAAAGATGTGTATGTCTTAATCATGTGTTAAATGTCGTACTACTCCATGTCTTAATGACCTTATTTGGCTTACGGTATTCAGGAAATGCTGTTTACGTGACAGTGTCTCATTCAGACTATTGTCTTACTCAAGTTAATATCAGAATGTTTAGGTTGTGGATGCACAGTATCACTCAGTACACGGCCAAACTGGGAGTCACAATAGAAGTCATGATGGGAAAATGCCTCGCAGGCTTTGAAGTGATGATAGGAAAAAGGCCAGGTAAACCCTTCTTTAATCATCTGGACTGAATGGGATCAAAATACAACTTTGAACACTGCTGCAATCTGGCGACTTTAATATTGTGCTTATGAGAAAGAAGCACTGCCTGAGCATTCTTTATTCATCTCCTCTTCTCTCAGTCTTCAGCTGAAACAGGCTGCCTGTCATTAAAAACATCTGTTGGCACATACAGCATCAATGTACAGTGCACCCCTCCTACTGTAACACTGTGTGGTAATGCATGCACCACCCACAGTTCGGAGCCAGCGAAGGGGACTCTGTCATGAGAACTAGCTAGTGTTGGTGTTTGGTGACATGGGTGTGTGTGTGTGTGTGTGTGTGTGTGTGTGTGTGTGTGTGTGTGTCACAGATCAGGATTACATATGCCATTCTCTCAAATGTGGCATCTTTTTGAAAGAGTGGTTACAATGAAGATTAATGGATGATATTATGGTTTTAAGAAAATTGTCCTGCAGCGTTCGACTGCATCAGACGCCTCCGTTAACGACGAGCGTGTCAGCTCTTTGTGTTTGTGCGTTTGCATAGTAACTCCAGCTGTGTTTGTGTTGTGCATTGGATCGGCTATATTTTGATGTAAGACGATGAGGTCACTTAGTCACACTGTGCGGTTGCTGATGAGCACCCATGATTTTAACAAGAGCAAACATTAAGTCAGAGAGCAGAGCTTTGGGCAGAGAACGCCCTTTTGACCAACACAACGCGGTCATCCAGCAGTTAGTAAATTTATCTTATTTAGTCCGGACATGTAATTAAACATGTGTGGAAACGCTTTGGTCATGTTATATTCATCTTAAATATAGGTTTGTTCTTTATTTTAATCACTGGCTCTATTAGAATACATGACATATTCCAACTGTGTAGACAAGTGATGCAGATATACGTGTAGTATACATATATAGACGTGGTATACTGTGTATTAAATGTGTACTCTATGCGCCTTGTCCTCAAAACAAAAATTAAACTAGCAAGTAAACAAAGAAGATGTACATAGTGTATTTTTTGGTAGAACAATGTGTCTCTTTTCTATAAAGACGACAGCAGGAAAATAAAAGACACTATGTCCTCTCTGCTAACACAGAAAGTGTCTTTGTTATTGGATTTCCATATCCCTACTGAAATATTGACAATATGCTCATACACAACATAAGGGGATGCGACTATATTTTATATATAACAGTGGCTAAAGTTTAGCATATTCAGTTAAACCCACTGGATATCTTGGCTGTCCGATATAAATTGGCTGAGATGACCCTTTTCCTAACATTAGCATATCAGTATTTGTGTTATAATTTTTTTTTGTTTTACTGTAAATTTACAAAATCATACAAAAATATATATTTGGACATATTTGTGTTTTCTATTAATGGCTATTCACTATAATGATTCTGATTAAACTGTTTAATATCAAGCCAGAGTTGGGCAGCTAAGGCTCAGGAGGAATATAGCGGGTTGTCCAGTAACCAAAAGTTTGTTTGATCATAAGCTCCTCCATCCATTTTGCGTGGCAAGGTTTCCTTGGGCAAAACAATAAACCCCAAATTGACGGCTATCTTTGCAGTGTGGGAGGGATGTTTGATATAAAAGGTGCTGGAAATAGTTGTACTGTATGAATATGTGTGGGAATGTAGGAAATAGCTGTACTGCAAAGTGCAATGAGAGGTCATCAAGACTAGAAAAGTGTCAAGTATAAATAAATGTATACAGACCATTTTGAATTACATTTCTTTGCCACAAGGGTTTGATAAAGACGTCTTAAGGCCAAATTATAGTCGGGTTGCACGCACGCACGCATGCACGCAAGACACGCAACACGGCCCTTTCGAGCCCTCTGGCGGCTTGCGTGCGTCCGACAATTTTTCTAACTACACAACAAAGCGACGTGAGCCTCACGCAGCCCGCAAGGCTTGTGATTGGTCTGCTTACTACATCCCGTCCGGAGTCTAGTTTCCGGTTTCATGCCCCATAGTACCGGCAGAAATCAAGGAAGATTTAGAAGAACGAATATGGATCAAATAGAAGAGCACTTGGTAGAAGAGATCCGAAAGTATGACCACTTGTATAACCCGTCATTGACTGGCCGATTTGTCCGCCAGAAATAGGCTATGAAGAGCCGCAGTGGCGATGTAAATAAACATTCGACGAAGAAGAAGACGTCTCTTCTTTGTGTGTTTTGTCTTTGAAAAAAAACGTTACTCCGCCTAGTGTTCTGGCGGTGAATTGTGTTGCAACACGCGCAGCACGTTAGAGAAGTATAAACCAAAACGAGTCCGTCGATGCAGCTGCGTGGCCTTCCGCGGTTGCAGTCGCAGGACTATAATTAGGCCTTTAGGAATGATTGCCGCATTAAACAATATATATCAGCAGATATAAAGGTATCGGAATTTGTTTTAATAATAACGGCATCTGACTCTCAAGATTCATATCAGTCGGGTTCTACTATCTAATGCCTATAACACTGGTGCAGCTTGCAAGGGACTGGGTGTCTTTTTGTAGTGTATTAGCATGGGTAATGGGTAATTTGAATGTTAGCATGGAACATTCAAATGTTCTGATTTTACTTTAAAGTGCTATGGGAATTGTTAATATCATCTTTGCAGCCTCAGTGGTTTTTATATTCTTCTGATGGCCGGACAGCTGAATGGTGAGAAGTGAGATGTCAGGGTTGCTATGTGGCACACTTGGGCTTTTTCACAAGATTAACTTGGCTGGAGCGAAGAGACACCACACCCACACCCTTCCCCACCCTGTAATTCCCATGAGACCCAGTTTATTGTCTTCTTATAAATGCCTCACCCACTGGCGTTATCCACAGCAGCAGTTGTGTTAAGAGTTTCAAGAGGTTTTTTCTTTGTCTTGGTTAAGATCTAAGTGTTCCTCTCATTATTACACTCCACAGTGGATAATTTAGTCACAAAGTCATCTGTTAACAATAAACCGACCTTAAAATATTCGCTAATCTCCTGTCTCCATGGCCCGTTAAATAGCATTAAAGCATTTTAGAATATTATCCCAGGCCTTTATTCTATATATTATAACACAGGGCAGAACTCATCATACTGTGTATAAAATACACATTTTGATTTCGGACACAGCCCGGGTAGCTGTCAGCTGCTAACTATTATTTTAAGCATAACACAGACAGTTCCCACCTTCCTACATTTTCTTTGACATTGAAAAAGTGCAATGTAGCCATTTACAGCTGAAATGTAGATATTAGACTCAACATTACACACCTTTTATCACTGGGAGACAAAAAGTACAAAAAGTGCAAAAAGATTATTGGACCATTTCCCCCTCCAGATGCTTTCGATGAACATTTAGCATGGTCTGCTTCTTAAGTTCTTTGTTCAAATTTCTTTTGTCTGTGTCACTATTTGGCAAACCTTAAATTAGAATCTACTAGCAAAGGGAATTAAACCAAACAATGATCCTATACAAGTCTGTCGCTAACAACAGGAGCAGTGAAAACTTAAAACCGATCAAACAGTCTTTGACCTTCAAACGCTCTTCTGATTATTTTCAAATATGCTGCAGATATTTAAACCCAGTATCACATTCACCATGCTTTTTTCATTTGCGGGATGCACCAAGATTTTTTCGTGCAACTGTGATCGCTCCAGTCCAACCTCACATGTGAAACAAAAGTAAGTAGAAGATGACCCAGATCCAGATGACCGTCAAGTGAATATGGTAATACTTCGAGAATGTTAAGCAATCACATTCAGCATGTCATCAACACGGGATCCAAAATACAGATGTTAAACCTTAATATCTGAAGGGGAAAGGACACAGTGGACACAAACAAATATTGTATCTAGGACTGACATCACTACAGTGATCCACAAATCATCTTTCATGCAGCAGTAGTCACAGATATCTCTGAGGCGTATACTAAATTAAATGGGAGGGGAAAATTGAGATTATAGTTTTAAAACTTCAACGTTTTGCCAGGCAAGTGGTGCAGAATTAAAAACATTTATTCGAATTTACCTTGTTGACCCAAGTATCAACACGCAGGTCGGTGCACAACGCAACACGCTTGCTTCATAACTTGGCAGATGACTGGGACACAGTCGGGCAGATTGTCAATCTGAGATACAGAGAAATAAGAGGAGGAGGAGGAGAAGGGGGTTACAAGGAAACTCTCAGCCATAGCTTCCGAGCAGTTTACTCTCGAGATCTCACAGGGAGTGCTCATGGCAAGGCATGTGGACAGGCCTTGGCAGGTAGCCTGGGTCCACGTGGCACAGTCAGAGTTTCTACTATAGCGCAGATTCGCAGAGAAACAGAGGGAGAGAAAAAAATAAAGAGAGGAGTGTTCTGTTCTGAGCAACACGATGTCAAACATGTCTGGGTGAGTCAGCATGGGTGGCTGTCTTTGATCAAAACGATCCCCTTTGCAATGTGTAGCCATTTGACAATACATGCCTGTAAACACAGGGGAATATACTCCAATCAGTCCCAGCATGACCTGCCTGCCTGTCCACTAAATCCAATTCACTTCGTAGTTTTGTCGTTACTCAACCTGGTGGGTTAGAAATCCAAGCTGCAAAAGAGGATAACGAATTTTTCGGGAATTTTTTTAGGTTTTTCTTTATTTCTTTTTGTTGAGTTCCCATCGCTCTTCTCTTTAATAATTATTTACATAGGGAGGTTGGTTATTGTGTTGAGTGTGTGTATCTTCTCGGGAGATGGGATGGAGGAGTAGTGCCGTAGTAAGAGCAAGCGTTTTATTCTGAAAGCGCTTTTACTTGCAATTCCGTGGTGGTACTTCCTCTTTGCTGTGGACTCTCTCTGGATGATATACACTGGATGTCAGTGTGAATAAGAAAATTCAGTGAATGTCCCAGTTATCTGTACAACTGCTTCTGTGCATACATCATCATAAATCATTCGGAAAGACATCGCCTTGGGAGTCTGTCTTCATTGTTATCCACAACGCAGAGTTGAAGACACTACACTAAGACTCAAGGTCTCTCTGCAGAACATCGTCCAAAGCGTCACCCTGCCTCTAATGACTTTTCTTCCCATAGTCCTGATACTGATCCAAGATCTAAACAACACACTCAGACCCGGCTGTCCACACTATGTAAAATAATACATGACCCATCACTCCATAATCCAGTGCAGAGGGTCATGTGACCATTGTAAGTGCTTTCGATGGTGGACATTGGTCATCAAGGGCATTCTGACCTTTCTGTGTTAAAAGTTCAACTTTGTTTTAGGCTGAAATTAGACACAATTTCAACTGTATTACAACATACTTAAAAAGTGCAGTTTATGACAACAATTCACAGCCCTATACTCTTTGCATAGCCCGTTTCTTATGACATTTTGAATACATCTGAGCCTCCCAGAGTAAAGGCCAGTGAGACATTTTGTGGCTACTGCATACGAGAGCATACTACTGTTTGAAACGTTGGCTGGCGTTCACATCCAAGAAGTGCTTTTAGAGAAAAACCAATCGAGCCATTACATTTTGTAATTGTTTAACTTATTAACTCTTTTCATAATGTTTGACACTTTGGATTTGCTGTCTCAAAAAACTGTTTTTCTTGCCTTGACTGTGCAAATAAGGTCATAAAGCCACGTCAGTGATTCTTGGTCTGACTTCGAGCAGCCCTGCTCAACACCTGATGTGAGAAGGAACCTGAACTAAGCCTTGGACTGGTTCACACATGTTTGTAATAGGACACACAAGACACCGATACATGATGGTGACCTAAATATTAGTCTTTTTTTCGGTTTATGAGATATATCTAAGAATGTGTCTGCGTGAGATGTTCCAGCTGTTATACTCGGCGAAGTGCACCACAGATGCAACCCACATTCGAGCAGGGAAGAAACTCCAGGCTTCCAATCTCAGTGGCTCCCTCCTCTGTCTATGTGACTGATGGGATACATTATATGTTCTTTTAACGGGAACGTAAGCTAAAGCAAAGTCAGTGTTGAGTGTTAGGGATCCAAGATTTGTTTTTAATTAAGTTGAAGTGAAATGTTTGGCGTACGATAATCTCAACTTTTATTCCCCATTTCGTCACTTTGGACAACAACGGATCATCCATCAACTGCTGCAGCTGTTTCACACTCAAACCCTGTGACCACCTCCAAAAGGAATGTATCGCCTCTATTTGAAATTGTAGAAATGATCATAGGATATCAATATGCACTTAATGAATGTCAATGGCATGTTTGATTAAAATTATTTATAGGTCGTACAAATAATATACTAGCGATCGTATCGCTTGGGGCAATTGGCAAGTCATTCTTTTTCTGTACTGTGGGAAAGTAAAATCTGAAACATGCGGTAAGCCAAGGACATCTTGTCTGGAGCCATCATGTCATGCCGAGAACTCTTCTCTGTTTTTATAACACTCGTGTTGATTTCAATGTGCACTTGGAAGTCAGTGGAATCCTCTGTGTTTACTATTTTCAATGCTTTTACTCATATCTGCATTTGACAGGAGAGTATCATCAAATCTCAAGGCACCGATGTACTGGCTGAGAGGCTTCTCTCTTAAACGTTAATTATGTTTGACGTGTTTTTCATATTCAAAGAAAACAGAGTCCAGATCTTTGTGGCCCCCCAGCGGTCCCGTGACCCATACAGGTGACGTGATTATTGGACACCCTCAGCAGTATGTCAACTGGCTATATGTGGAGAGCCGATAGAGTGTTTTGCTGAGGTTCAGATAAGCAGAACATTGATCTCTCTCCTCTGCTCTGTTTGGATGTCACTCTGTCTGACCTCTTAATGAGTTAAAGCTATCACACATTCCAGGAGAACCACAAATATCATAATGTACTAGAACAATCGCTGGATTCTACTCAAGTCAAAAAACTTTATTCCCTCAGTCGTCTCCAAGACGTGAATCATTACTACAATATGATGAGCACAAGAGCACAGACTGATCCTCTGGATAGCCATGCCAATGTCTCAGAAATTGATCTGAACTTGTTTTTATAATTGCTGCATCGATTATTAAGAAACAATGAACACTGCATATAAGAAGTTATTTGCTTGTGAGTCTTCTATGAAATTGAAAATGAACACTGCCAGTTTAAAAAAACGTATGATCTCACCGTGGTTTTGAATCGTCAACAACGCTATTACATAGCCTACTCCTTCAAACAACATTAAACCAGTTTCAACTGCTCTATGAACCTCTCGTCACACTGATGTGTTACACATTAGGAATTATTTTTTTCAGCTATGTCTCTTCAAATATGGAAGTTCTCTAGTGGGTGACAACATTTTCTCTGGGTTGTGCGATCCACAACTGTACTCTAAACCGAAATATCACAACAAGTCTTAAATGGGTTGGCATGAATTTTTGTGTAGAGTAGACATTCGTGGTGCTCAGAGGATAGATCATGATGATTTTGGAGATGACCTGGGATTAGTTGTTCAAAAGATTAAATCACGTAATATGCTTTACTTTTATCCTGGTTGTTCCAAGCAACATTATATCGGATTGCTTGGATCCAGATACAGATCTTTTAAAATGACCAAATTCGGGTTAAGCATCACTCTAAATAGGATTACACATCAAAATATATGCTACTAGCTATGTGAAAAACTGCAGGTTGAATAGCAATTGTCGGGTAACTTTTGTGAAAGAAAATAGGGCCACAAGAGGCCTTCTCTGAACCACAACAACAACAAAAACTAATTGTGGATAGTTTTTACAGGTTTAAATTATAAAAGTGTTAAATGTCGGAAAAAACATACACACAAAAAAAAAAACTGTCCATTGTGTTTAATAGTAATTGGCAATTGTTAGTACATTAGCATTAGGATTATTCACATTTTGCTATCACTTGTGGGATTTTGTGAGACTGATGTGTGACCTGCTAACTGTTGTAGCTTTTTGCAGCTAACTACGTGAACTTCTCAGATTAGCTAGATTGGGTCACTGGTGCTAAGGTGATCCAGGACCAGTGTAGAGATAGCGAGGACCAGGCAAAGACAAAAGACGAGTCTTTAATCTTGCTATTAGAGATTAGTAAAGTCTAAGCAGAAATTGTGAGTGTATGTGAACTTACACTTCTCAGAATTGGTAGTGTGCTAATAGCCAAGGGAAATAGTCTCGTAAAGAAACACGTGACGCACATGCCAACTTCATTCAGACTGTTATCCTTGATCGCTTTATCACTGCTAAACTTTGCAGACAGCTTCAAAGTTTGAGAGCCTATAGTTCTTTGAAAGTAGGGCAGCCGTTTGTTTCCAAATTAAATAAACTGTTTCTCCCAAAGATTTTGGCTTTTTTGGAAACATGCATTTAGTGGTGTGAGGATGGTGGTAAAGCTAGACTTTAATTTTTATTTTTCCTGGTTGGTATTCTGCGTTTCTCACTCTTGTGCATGACAGGAGTCTGATCCCGTTGTGTTTTGTAGTCTGGATGAGTGAGTTTTAACAGAAGGGCTCTAGTAACGACCACTTAAAAGAAGGCTTCAAATAGAAGCTGTCATTATTTCCCTATAGAGAAACAGAGGCCAGTGGAAGGTGAGACCACACACATGCCTCAGAGGTTTTTGTTTTGCAAAGCTTTCAATATTAGCTTCACACAGGTATCATCCAGTGGCCCAAAAACTGCGTACATGCATTACGTGACATTGCCTATGTCTGTTTTCCTCATTAAGAGAAGCAATCACTCGTCTTCTCTACATGCTGGCTCGACTTAAATGAGCTCTCCCTCTACTTTAATACTTCCTTAACTGAAATGTGTCAAAGCAGATTCAGCTTCTTGGTGTTTAAGTTAAGTTCATAATTTCTGCTTGTTCCTTCTGTCTCCTGCAACCAACCATTACGCTGTATTTGAGTCTCCATTGAGTTGTCGACATTTCATGAAATATCCATCAATTTGGACATTATTGGATCATACATACGCCTGCCTGGCATCCAGACTAACCAACAGAGATGGAGATTTCCACCACATGGCACTGGATTGACACTCCAAAACAGTCCTGTGGTTGGCAACATCCTTTAAGTCCCAACAATTTTTTTAGACATAGCCTAGGTTTTATAGAGCAGTAGTGTATTTTTACACAGGTCCTTTACTTGTCTGTTGCTAGGATATTGTTCATTTTGACATGATGTTTCCATCCATACTAAATATATATACAGTGTGCGGTGTGTGAATGGATTATACAAGTTTGACTTTGAGATTTAACACAATAATACTTAAGCACCTATATCTACTGATCATCAGGCTGCATCCATGAATGCTATTCCTTCATTGTTATGTTGCATGTCAGTGTTCGCAAACCATGTGACAGCTCTGTGACCTGTTTTAATATATATGTAGCCGACATATTGATGTCATTTGTAACTTTGGATCATTCCATCTGTGTGACCTAGTCGGAGTGAAAGCTCCAACGTTTGGTCAGAATGACAATCATCTCACTTATCAGCTGCCCGTTGATGGTTGTCCAGACATGACGCTCCTATTTCCTCCTGACCCAGTTTCAGAGTTTGCTTTGGATGCAGCTTGTGGTTTACTGTGTCAACCCACTGCATGTGGATGCCATAAATGTGTGATTTATGATGGACCCATGTAGACTGCAGCTCCGGCTCAGCTTTGTGTTAAACTTGCACAAGTCCTAAATAAGTACCTGATTTTACTGTGTGGTCTGTAAAAAGCAGGATAGAGCTGCTGCGTATTGTATGTGTACCTCTACGTCTCTAGGCCAAACCTCGATGATGATATTTTTTAACAGAGCTCAGTCTGTAACTCAGGAAACTTGGAGCTGTTAAAAGATATGGTTTTAATCTGTTTTCTAAATGTTTCAGAGTGATCGTCATAAGCTGTAATAGAGCACCTACACGCGAAATGTGTTGTTTGCTTTCTGTGAGACACAGTCTTGTCTGTTGTGTATCAGGGCCGCGGTTCAGACGTTGGCTGGAAGTGCGAGTCGGACCCGCAGCCAGGAGAGAAGGTCCTGCAGGATAGAAAGGAGAGGAGAGGGCTGGAGAGGCAGCTCCAAGAGATCCAACAGCAGCTGGAGATCCTGGGCCAGAGCCCAGAGATGACTGTAAGTTCAAAACCGCTACGTTCATTCACACACACGCAAACATAAGCACACACACACACACACACACACACACACAGAAGTTTCTCCCGGTCTTCAGAGTACATTACATTGACTTGCATTCA
The DNA here is from genome assembly GCF_949316205.1 of Platichthys flesus. Taxonomy (NCBI): domain Eukaryota; kingdom Metazoa; phylum Chordata; class Actinopteri; order Pleuronectiformes; family Pleuronectidae; genus Platichthys; species Platichthys flesus. The sequence goes on along the minus strand of NC_084954.1, from coordinate 14,609,528 downwards.
TTTCCTGGGGACTTGCTATAAATAATCTTAATCATAACTTCAATTAAATTAAAGCTGAATGATTTCCGTTTAGGGGATTCGCTTTTTGTCCCTGTTGAAGACAAGTTTCGATAATGTGACAATGTAAATAGAGTAATACCTGGACCCCCCTCCCCCTCCACACACATACACACAGACACACACAACAAAACACATGGTTGAATTCACTCGAGTACTTGCGTCCACACACAGTCTTTGTTACAACACTTCTCAGAGGTTCTGTGCATAGACACGTGATTGAAAAAATTATTCCAAGCTCACAGCTCATACGTCACTCTCACAGGGGGACGATGAAATCACATGAATTAATCGTGTCTCCGCAGGCCCTTAATTTTTTCCTCTTTTTCTTAATTTTCCTTCTTTCTCTTTGTATCACTAACAGACTCTATATACAGTTTAAAATGAGTTGTCATAGGCTTTTTTTGAACAGAGCGATAAAGTTCTAAAACTTTATCGCTCTGTTCGCTCCGTTATTTGTATGCAGCCTTGTTCTGAGGGCGAGGATGGACGTGTACTACACTGATAGCTTTGTATCCTCCATGTTGTTTTCATTGCTTTCAAGCATTCTTCTCAAAGATCCGATATCCGCGCTCCATAGCGTTTCCTGGAAACCATTGAGCTGTGTCTGGTTTTAAGAGCCGCTGTAGAGTTACAACCACAGAACGGTAGCTCTCTCTCCCAAAACCCAGTAGCTAAAGGCGCAACACAAGAATGTTCCACCAAACAAAGGTGAATAGGCCCGATTTCTGCTGTCTCTGACATTTATTCCTTTAAATTTTGTATCCGAGGAAGGGAAAACACGTGATAAATTCATTGGTTTGACTTAGTCATTGTTCAGTTGGGTGAGCTTCTTTCGCTCTTTCGCAACAAACTACCGGTTTGTTTCGTCTAAGTGCTGCTGTGGATGGAGGACACATTTAAATGTATCATCCAACACATCTTTTCTAACACTAATGAACCACAGTGTGAGGTATATGCCAAATTTTTACATAAAAGATGCACAGTGAGGTAATAAACTCCACTAACGTGTGTAGTGTGAGCCACTCCCTTACATTAAACAAGGCACCATGCCAAGAAACCTCAAACCTATTCTCGGTCTTAATGAGCAGAAACAAAGGGAATTTCTTTGTGTTTTAAGTCAAGCTTATAGGAGACTGTTCTTTCATTATAATTACATAACATCAAACCCACCAGTCTCTTAACAACTGGTGCTGAACACACTTCACATTTAGCTCTGTGTCACTGCAGTGTGTGTCTGCAATGTAAACAGCATCCTCGATGTGTACGTTCATAGTGCTACCAGGCTTTTTTTGTGGTTGGAGGAGATTTATTTGTGCGGAATTTGTGTGGGAGTGTGATCTTAAACACTTTCACACAGCTATAGTTGCTCATAAAGTTGATTTGTACAACATCCATAACTCAAACGTCTCCTCACAGTCCTTTTGCACCTGAAGTGTGTACCAACTACGCAGGGGTTGTGCATAGTTCTCTGCAGGATTTAACAGCACAATGACGCTGACATTTCCTACATGCGCAGCAAGCAGTTGACCAATCACAAAGTCGGCCAACTGAGCCAGTCAGAGAAGATTGGCCTTCATCTGAAGGGGGGGTCTTTAAAGAGACAGGAGATAAAACCAAGTGTTGCAGGCAGAGGCTGAAAGAAGAACTGCAGCAATGGACATTCTGAGGAAAGTGGTGCATTTTTTTAACATAAGAGCATGAAAAAAAGGGGTAATAACCCAAATTAAAATTATGAACACGAGCATGTATATGTCTCCTTTAAGATATATCATATCATTTTGAAAGATGTAGCTACTTCTTAAAAGAGTAGAATGAGGAGAGCAATAACATTATAAAGTGCAAAACAAGAGATACTTATAGCTTAGCTTATGATTTTAATGGTCTCAACTAACTCCACATGAATATAAATAAGCATATTCCCCAAAGTGCCAAACATTTCCCTTATGTACGAGTATCGGTAGCATTTTTATTATTCTTTCAATTTAGAACCAGATTTTTCTCTTGTCACGAGCAAGGCTCCAGTTCCCGAAGAGTAAACCACTAATACTGCCGTGCAGTAAACCACTAATAATGCCGTGATCGTAATTATCTTGAATATTCAGTCCAAAATTAAAGATATAAAAGCTGGGATGCATTAGCCCAGATGACGCTATTTGTTTCTCTGTCCGTCAAATCTTTTCAACGAGGAGTTTTATCTTTGTCCACTTACAGTCGGTATTGACAGGAGCAAGAAGTTTGAATCTTGAATTCCATAGGAGGAAGCAAATGTAAGAGGTTGACAGTCTTTGAATTTGCTTTAGCAATATGTTTGCAGTAAAAGTGTTTTACTGTACCATACATCTGCAAACCCCCAAGATGGATTGGGTATTAAATGTTTTCCCTGCAAGTGGGAACCGTGCTGCTCTGTGTTTAGTCTGGCCAGCTGCTGCAGCGCACCACTTACTGCAGAGGTGGAAAATGTCTGCGTTGTATGCGTTGTAGCTGTGGCTACAGATTCCTTCACTAATTCAGCCTGATTGATCCAGGGTGTGATGTTAAGGAATCAAGTGTTTGTCCGGAGAATTACCTGGTGATTTACTCAAACAAACGCCGTGTTGAGCTGGATTCAGATCTGAGACCAGTGATTGTGTGCGTCATCTCTGCTTCTCCCTCCAAGCAATACCCCTTCCAGTGAAGTTCACTGCCTTGCCAAAGAATCTCCACTTTCACCTTTAGATTTCTTCTTTAGCTGTTTGTCTGTGCAACAGAGGCGCTGTCCTTTCATTTATCCAGAGCGGTGTTTTTTGTTTGACTCTTGCTTCTCTGTTATTCATTTCAAAAACAACATAGTTAAGTCTGAGAAACTCAGCAGCGGATCTAGAGTTTAGCTTCAAATTTAATTGGCTGCTTTCCTACATCAACTGTGAAAGGAAGGACAATCGCAACATTTACCGTAAAGCTGGATGGTTCCATAAATCAGTTTAATATGGCCAACATCATCTATCATACTTTCTCTCTCATATCTCCCTCTAATAAAGGCCCTTTTGGTTCTTGTGTTTTTTTTATGATACAGGAAGACAAACAACACTCTGTGTTTTGGTCACAACACACATATTGTGTAACTTAGCACAAATTTGTTATGTTACGTGATGCTCTGGTCTCAGATATCAGGAGTTCAATTCTTTGTACACTCAATATTTTACTCTTTATTTCCATTGAGACTGAAATATGAATTGGTTTTTCAGAACTTGTGTTAAAGGTGGTTATAATAATGTCTACACATAGTGTATAGAAATAACACAGATTGTGTATTAAGTTGAAACACACACCTACAGCCCTTGTAATGCAAAGGGCCCACACTTCCATGACCGATCAGAGAAACTATTCAGGACAACGTGCTGAACCCCCAATCGTTCTTGCAGATCATCAGTTTCCCTCAATATAAAAGTCAGATTTCCCCAGAAAAGAGGATTCATGAAGAGAGAGGGATTCTTTATTTAAAGGGATAGCTCACATCGAAAAATGAAAATTCACTCATCATCTTTCTCTCAGGGGTTGCAGCCAAATCCAATACAATTGAAGTAACGGGACCACTTCTTCAGACATATAAAAAAAAAAACAGAAAAAAACACAACATGCCTCCACGCTGCTTGTGCGGTGTCATCAAAGCGTACACAAGCCCTGATATTCATAATTTCCTCGAAACAGCCTAATTTACACCGTGTTTTAAGCCTCACGCCGGGTTCACACCAGACGCGGAAGCGACGCCAAAGCGAGGCGTAAGCGCAGCGCCAATCCTCTGGCTCCCATCCACTCCCATGTTAAACCGCAGCGCTGAACACACCGGACGCTGAAGCGTAGCGTTGTGCCGCGGCGGCCTAGCGCCATGAAGCGATCGTTTCGGCGTCGAGTCTATTTTTTCCGCTTGACGCAAGTGTATCGCGACAGGAAACACACTGAGAAATGATTTTAAATGATATTGACGATATATTTTATATGATATAAATGATCAAATATGCATCCCATAATTTGTATTCACCTTCTGTTGTCCTGGAGTTTTAATTTTACCACTTTTACCGACCACATTATTAAATGTCCCCCTCTGCCCATCCACTACAGCCACACAAGCAGTCATAAAGATAAAAAGAGAGAGGGGGGGGCTTGTACGTATTCTCTACATAAGCTTGAGTGGAGAATACGTTATATACCCTCGGCGCCCGACATTTAACGGAGCAAACAGCTGAGAAGTTCGTCGTCATGGATTAAATTAATAACTGAAGTGGAGAAGTACAGTGAGTTGTATGATCCTTGGAACATGTTGTATAAAGACAACACTAAAAAGGACACATGTTGGGACGCTGTTGCAGTTAATTTTGGAGCAACAAGTAAGTATATGCTTGAAAAAAATGATTAAATGCCGTTTTTACTCCAGGCTGCTAACAGCGGTGCTTCGGCGTCGCTACCACGCCCAGTGTGAACAGCCAAGCGCCGGCGCTCTAGGGATTAGCGCTCACGCCTCGCTTCGGCGTCGCTTCCGCGTCCGGTATGAACCCGGCGTTAAAGTCCTCTGATAAACTTCTCAGAGGCGCTTCCATATTCACACAGACAAAAAGGAAACCCGCACACACTTTCTCTTGGTGCGCGGTTCACGTTAGCATTACTACGTCGGCTAGCATCACTATTTCCGGTACTGGAATTTTAGGCTTAAAACCTGGTGTAAATTATGCCGTTTTGAGTAGAATATTAATGTTGGGGATTCCGGACACTTGGATTACACCACACATGCAGTATGGAGGCATTTTATGCTTTGATTGAATCAAGATGAATTTACCTTTTAGTGTGTGCTATCCCTTTAATGCCACTCTCTTCACACTGGCGGAAGTCTTTTGTGAAGGAAAAATGCATTATACAGCTGCAGTTATTATTATTTAACAGTATATCTGTTATAACAGTAGGGGAGAGCTGTGTAATGTGAGACATTTTTTACATTTGATCCCCTGTAGGCGAGCTAAAATGATATATCAGTAAAATTTACTCATTTCCCATTAATTCAGGATGTTTTCTAGCAATGGAAATGATCAGAATGTCTTCAGGACAAAGGGCAGTGAAAATATGATTGTTTTTAAAAAAGTGGTCTTGTGTCAGGAATCAAGGGGGTAAAGTGGTCCACTTACTTTTTCCACTTTAAAACTACCATAACAACAAATGTTGTAAAAGTTAAAATCCTGACAGCTAGATTGACAACCACACATTCCAAAACTAATATCGGACTAGTAACAGAATCATGGGGATTGGTCAATTAAGCACATTTATGATTATTATGATTCATGTGATCTCTTGCACACCCTAGCTTACCTGCTCATTGTTTCTCTGTCTAATGAGCAGGGACAGGGATATTGTTTTTCTCTGCGTATTCAAATGCCAGTTCATGGCACTTAACTGGAGCAAGGTCATGGAACTGGTCAGCTAGTTGTTTCAAGTGTTTGGCAAGCTCCTCCTCCATCTCATCTGTGAATATTCTCTTTACCTCAGCTACTGCACCCCATGCTACTGATTTTACTTTCCCTTTCTCTTTTTTCTTTATGAATCTTTTGAAGGTTGTCTTATCAATATTTCTATCCCTTCCAGCTTTTCTTTAGGACTTCTTTCCTTGCATGACCTCAGCGGCTGCACTCTCCATCTCTGCGGGGGTGTTTGGCCCCAGGTTGTCTTCCTGGTGTATAGTTTCTTGGCATGACAGCTTGTCTACAATGTTTATGACATTAAAAATAAAACATATGTAATGTATAATTACAAAAAAATATTTTTAAGACTTAACTTGTGCTTGATGTCTCACTTCACCCCACAGCATTTGTCCCACTTTACCCCACAGCCACCATTTTAGAAAAAACAACATCTCTTAGCAATTCAGGCTAATCTTCAGCTAGCATCGATCACATGGTTTTATATGTTGGAAGTTCACCAACATGTATGATATAAGTTTTTTTACCTGATTCAATTTGTTTTGACACAACAGTTGATTAAGTTCAAAGCAAGAAAATTTACTTTTACATGCAAAAAACAAATTTTTGTGAAAAAACATACTTTCCACAGCACCAGCACCAACTTCTACTTCATGGCAAGGGGGGAATGGGAGGGGCTTGAAAACATAATGGTCACATGACCACAAATGTGTTCTGTTGCCTAGATACAGGGGGTGTCTCATATTACCTGATGTCTCACAATACCCCGCTCTCCCCTATATCTGCGAAAACATGACCCTGTTTGCGGATGTCGAAATGTGAAAATCTAGTTTGAAAACAGCTCAGATCTCACATGAAACAACTTTCTAGATAAATCAACATTAGACTTCCGCTATGTGTTCATGACATCACTGAAGCAGTTGGAGCTTAATCTGGAACTCGCCTGAGAATGGAAGAGATTATTTTCTCATTTAAGTTTAAGTTACATGCACACAGACACAGAGACTGTGTCCACATGCACAACATTTATGCATACAGCACATATATATGCTCCCATGTGTGAAAATAACGGGATGAATTGAGGATATTGGGATTCAGCCAACAATCGCTTCAACATGCTGCCGTCGATGAAGTTCTGCAGAATAAACCTTAACTACACTATACTGTATAGTATCCACACTATCTCACATGTGACAAACTTGTATTTCTTCTAACCAAGACACATTTACAATGATGTCACAACTGCTGGCTCACAACACAAATTTGTATCAGCATCTTAAGCGAATATGGTGTAATGAAGAGAATTCCTCCCTATATTAGTGGAGTAACGGCCCCCGGGTCTGTGGCCGATAAAGCCGAGGTATGTGACTGAAGTCGGTGACCTTGAAACCTGAGCAGCCCTGCACTGTGCGCTTACAGGAGCCAACAGTGAGTTGTACAGAGGCGGTGGTCCACTGCAGGGCAGATAGCTCTGGGGCTTAACAGCTCTGGCCTTGTCAGATTCAACTATCTGCTAGAAACTGATACAACACAGGAACTGAGAACGTTTATATTTCACTGAAGTTCAGGGGGTTCCTCTTTGCCCCACTTTGTCTGGGGGGCAAACAACACATTAAACTCATTGTCATTTTCATGCTAATCAACGGACAAGGAAGACGAGTAAAGGCCATGATAAATGATTTTAGTAATGATGTATTACATGGCCGGTATAGATAGATAAACAACAATTCACTCTCATCAGCACCTCAATTCACTCAGTTCAATTTAGAGTCTCCCAATTTACCTAGCCCCCAATCTACATGTTTTAGGACTGTTTCAGCCGCAGTCCCCGTGGGAAACCGCATGCAGACACTGCAAGAATATGTAACCGCAACAAGAACCTTCTTGTGTGAGGCGACTGTATTCACCGCCATGCCTTCCTATCACTATGTCATTTTTCCTCTAATATTTCTTTGTTGTGATTTAGCCAGTGTTCAGTATAAAATGCATGGGGATACTCATAAATTAGTATTGTCTTTCCATGAAGCTGGAAATGACTAAAATCTGCTTCAAGTGTAACAGCTCACACAACTGCCCACATGAAGCCTTTGACTGCAGCAACTTAAAAAAAGTAATGTGCCTGCTTCTGACTAAAGTTTGAAATGTTCATGTTGTGTTCATGCCTTTCATTGTCTGATGGTATTACAGTGTTTATACACTTCTAACCAGGCTCTTCGTTGTTGTTTGTCTCTCACTGAGGAAAACTCAATCAAATTCATCATGTTTTTTTCCCTGGGCAGCTGCAATTTCCTCTGATGTCTACTGAACGTAGGTCTACTGCTGCAACTTCAGTGGATGGACTGAGATCAGCTGATGTAGCTTTAATGCTTTAGATTAACTGTAGACAGACATTCAGACAGAAAAACACATCAGTCATCCGCAAAGCACCCTCGTATTAAGGGTACCTGAGGTCAACCACAACTTCCACAGGTCACAGCATTTTGTCAGCACAGTAAAAACCACTCTTTCTTTCCTTCATCTCGTTTTTCTCTCCTGTCTTTAGGAAACTCTTAACTTTTAGTTGCCATCTCCGAGACGGCTGGTACTGGTTAAAGGCAGCTCTGGCTATTAATACTTCAGCCGGTGGGGCACTTTTATATTTCCCCATTTATGAGCTCTCAGACAGTTACATGCCGGTAATTGACCACCAGTGATTTCATCTTTTGTGCCATTTCTGCGAGGGGTAACCATGGAAGGGAAGCTAAGTGTATGCCCAGAAGCTAAGATGTCTTAGGAGTTATGTACATACACAAAGAAACCTAGCGCCCCCCCCATTTACGGTTAAAGGTCAATTGCACAGGCAAAAGGCCATTTCTCTCAACATGAATGTCAAGCTACACCGTGTTGCAGGGGGCATCGCTGCTGGTATGTATCCATGGTGCCTGTGGCCTGTGGTATAAGATGACATGCAGCGTCTAGGTAATTGCAGGGATCATAAAAGAGTAACATGGGCCAACCCGCCATGGCCGAAAGGGTGTCATTACACTTAAGAGGACTTTGAACATGGACAGGATTGACTGGTAGAGATGTCTATCAGCAACTGGGACCTGGCGAGAGGCTGGAGAGTTTTCAGAGGGTGGTTGGATCAGAGGAGTTACAGATGATCGATGAAGAGTATTAGCTTCATTAGCGGGGTGGATGAGACGCAGGAATGTGATTTGGTTTTGAGCGACTCGGCGGAATGTAAGAAAAAGGTCTTACCACGGGTCTGATATAAGTCACACTGTGCTAGTTTCAATACAAGTTATTTATTATTTTCATTTGGCCACTGTAATATGGAAACAAGGAAAACAATCCAATTTTATAATTTGTGGGATTAAAAAAATTCAAAAACATCTGTGCAGAAAACCTCCCACTGCTTTGTGCATGTTTGAAAGACAGACTGAAAGGCCGGGTAAACTCCGTAGCCAATTCTCGAGGTTTTCCCTGGAAGTCATTTCTGAAAGCGACATTATGTCTTTTTCGGATTGTTGCCTTTGCATTAAAACAAAAAACAAGATAAAAGCTAAGCTGTGAACTGATTTTTTGTTTCTGTAAACCACTGCCTGCTAAACAAATATTTCTGTACAAAAAGTTCTGTTCTCAAAAACCCAAGAACCAAACATCTGGCACAGATAGTAGCTATAATCTAGTAAACATTTAGCTGCTAAATAGCCAAATATTTCCCTCAAGAGTTAGCTTTGATGAATTAGGCGTCAACCAGCACAATTCCAAATAGATTTTGTTGCCCTGTGAATTGTGAATGTACAAAAAGAAAACAGCTTAATAACACTTTGGCAACATCATTTTTTCTAAGATGATTACGATGTGTTTAAAGATTGTTTGTTACCACAATTTGGGGAAAAGCAACCAATGAATCCTGCTTTTATCTGGATCACGGTCAGAATGACTGGATGACACAAGTTCCTTATTTGAAGGCCAGGGACATTCTGTTCACTGGGATGACAGCTAGAAACACCAGCGCACATGCTGAGAGAAAGACAATGATTACCTTTCTACTCCAGAGGTTTTTAAGCCCTCCTTTCCTGGACACATTTCTGGGTTATTACTTATGTCACAAAAGGTAATGAGTTGATATTATTGGAACAAATTGACTGTTGAGTTGCAGCTGTCTAAACACAGTACAGGATCCTCAACATACCAAGATGCATTCATGCATTACATTACATTACATTACATTACATTACATTACATGTCATTTAGCTGACGCTTTTATCCAAAGCGACTTACATTTTTAGAACACACATCCTTCCTTCATGCATCGGTATATTAGTCACGTCTCTTATTAGGAATCAAAAGTTTTGTCAAATTATTTGGAATCAAAAACTTTACTTACTTTTGCTAAATAGAAAAAGCAGTTCCATGGAAACATATTGACCTTTATTAAAATTCTGAAAACCCACTCCTCTCCTAGTAACCTACTTTAGGAAGGCTGTCTCTCCGCCTTGAACTCACATGCCGTCCCAGAAGGCTGCCTGTGAGGAGTCGGATTTAAAGAAAAAAACCGTGGTAATATCCAATTGGAAGTGTTTTTTTCCAAGACAGCTTCCAACTAGGCAAAGGGGACAATCTCAGCAGTGCACCTTATTATTATGTACTGCCACTGTTATCGGAGGTCATGTGGATTTGTGAAAACAGAGTTTTGAGCCCAGTAAAGAATCTTTTGTAATGGGATCAGGTCTTGGGAGGATTTTATGGAAGAAGATATGAGCAGTTTAATATATATATATACTGTATATCATGACTTGATTATGATCCAAAATGCAAAGTACAAGCAGTTTTTAAAAGACAATTTATCTTTGGTTTGAGGTTTGTGTCGTAGTTTGAGGAGCAGGATAGGAATCTCTAGATTGTGGAAGCAGGAGGGGTGATGGGGTCTGGAGGCTGATCAGGGCAGCCAATGATGAGGTGATGATCTAACTGTGAGCAGGAGACCAGGATAGGTGGTGAGGCAAAGATGCAATCAGGAGACAGATAACAAGGATGGAGCTTGAGGTGGCAAATATAAAATCGATGCCAAAATCCCTTGAGGAATAACAGACTAGAACTTGGCCATGATGTTGGTACCACACGGGAGACTGAAGGATCTGGTGGAGCACACAGGCAGACAGCGAGAAGTGCACACTGGGGACAATCAGCCACACAAGCAACAGAGAACGGAGGAAAACACACAAAATGAGGCAGCCCAGAGTCTAACCATGGCATTGTGACTTCTGTAATAATGTGACATTGATACTCCTACCAGAGGTCTGTGTGGAGTGGTTGTAATAAAATGGTGGGTTTCTGTGTTTTCACACAAACACATTCTTGACTTATACTTCTAAAATCGTACATATTGTCTGTTTTTTTTTGCAGAACGAGTCTTCAGACCTCACGAAGGAGGAGTTACTCAGACTGCTGGAGGAATGTGAGCTGACTGAGTGTTGGAGCCCACAGCTGGAGACGACTGACATGACATGATGATCTGAAGCCTTTTTATCAGATAGTCCGTCTAAAATATGACGTCCTTGCTGGGACGTCAGGAGACACATGTAACAGCTTTAAGATTTATGGAGATATAACTAACATGTCTTATAGCCATTTACATAAAATGACAAAGAACAAACATGATTCACGATGTGTCAGTGTTAGTAAAATGAAAGTTCGAACTTTTGGTTAAATGACAAATTAGGCTTGAGAAAACATATTTTTATCCTAATTGGCGTTTTCATCATATTGTTATAATTACTAGTTTTCAGGAACCAAGATTTTGCAGATCTCAGGTGAATAAAAAAAACAGGAGGTTCTGTTGAGTTTTCAAAAAATTGCAAAAAACTTCCAAGGCCTGGCAGAAAAACAGACGGTGGTGTGAGCACAGGAGAGATGAGGTGAGCAGCAATCTAAATCTAAAAGTCACCAAAATATTAATAGCAAGGGTCGAAAACACAGAGTCCAGAGCTTGATTACCTTGTGGGAAAACAGAAGATGACACCACAGAGTTTTATGGAACAGGAATTGGGTGAAGTAGCGAGCCAGATTGATATCAGCTGTAGGGGAGAGCGGGGTAATGTGGGATATTTTTTTTTTACACAGCATTTGTCCCACTTTACCCCACAGCCACCGTTTTAGAAAAAACAACATCTCTTAGCATTTCAGGCTAATCTTCAGCTAGCATCGATCACAGTTTTGTATGTTGGAAGTTCACCAACATGTATGATGTAAGTTTTTCTACCTGATTCAATTTGTTTTGACACAACAGTTGATTAAGTTCAAAGCAAGACAATTTACTTTTACATGCAAAAAACTAATTTTTGTGAAAAAATATACTTTCCACAGCACCAGCACTAACTTCTCCTTCATGGCAAGGGGGGAATGGGAGGGGCTTGAAAACATAATGGTCAAATGACCACAAATGTGTTCCGTTGCCTAGATACAGGGGTGTCTCACATTACCCAATGTCCCACATTACCCCGCTCTACCCTACTTGATAATGAGGAGGGATAACTCGGGTAGGAGGAGGGTGACCTAGCCACGCCCTGGAAAACAAACTCAGGAGATACAGAGATTTGCTTTTTTCAAGAAATTGTACTTTCTTGATCCTTGTTGTTCTGGGTCTTTAACCTCGTGGTTCAATGCACTTTGTAAGTTGCTTCGGATAAAAGCGTCCGCTAAATGTAATGTAATGTAATGTAATGTAATACAGGGAAGGAGTAAAGAAAAACACAACAGCCAGGAGAGGATGGAGAGTCATGCTGCCAGATCCTAACATATACAGCTGCATTGCCTTCTGTTGTTATATTGCATGTTGACATATTGGCCTATGTGTGTGGACAAAGTTACTCAACAACATACGGATAGATTTTGAACAGATTGGTGGAAACAGTACTTGGGTGGGTAAAATATTGAATGGTGAAAGTTCAAGGTCAACAAAAATATGATCTGAAAAACAATTATTAGGGAAACCCAAGAAGAAGTCAAATGGCATTTGTTCAAAAAAGCATATTTGGAAGTATCTCTGCATCCTGTATGAGCCGAGGCTTATATTGCTCAGAAATGTATTCCCCATCATGCGTCATATGATAAGTGACATCATGAACAAATCACAAAGAAGTCCAATGTAGTTCAAAAGTAAATTTTCTCAAATATCTGCATCCTACTGAGCTATTGACACGACCCAAAGAAAAATATAGATATACAATTATTTTTGATGACATGGTAGGAATGACATCACCATGACATCCCTATGAAGTCAGAAAATGATATCATATAGCGTAGAAATTATTTAACCTTTGCAACAAATAAGATATGGTAGAGAATCTTATTTATTATAACATTCATCATCTCATGGTCGTAATGAAATCAAAATGACATCATGATGAAATGCTATTATTACAAAAGATTAAATAGTTTCACCTGATCGGGTTGTATACAGTGCGAATGCATGATTTGTATTTGCTTTTATTTCTCGAGGACAAAGAGCAGCTGGGCCACACTTTGTAAAATAAAAGTATCATAGAGGAGAACAGCAAATTACTGTCATTAAACCTAACATCTCACCACAGAATGTTCTCCTGCAAACAGAAATATTAGCCTAAAACAGTGTCTGTGGGGTCAAGTCTAGGCATGAAATATAGTACTGCGTGTTGGTAACGTGTGTTCAGACATCCAGCGAGGCTGTTAATCAGGATGTATGCTCCACATGAGTGATACTCACATCCACTTTAGCTCCTGCTGTTCCTGCCATTCCCACCTCTATAGGTGATCTGCTTAACTGTGGGCCAGATTAGTAGGATCTTCCGCTGACAAACGATTTCTATAGCTCTAAAAATCATCCCCTTTAGTTTGTTTTGGAGATTTGCTGAAGCTGCCCAGACAGTTCCTATTTGTTCCTGCTTGCGCGGCGCAAGCCGCTGGTCTGCACCTGGCTGACCTCAGCCCAGATGTCACGCCTCTCCTCTCTCCTGGCACTCCGGACACCTACGGGCCCATTCGTCTCACTCTTCACCTCAGCCACACATTCTGACCCCATCTAACAGACAGGAATTAGCTCACATTCCTCCGGATTGAAAACACGTCAGCCAGGTGAGCCCTCCAAGGTCAAACCTAGATGAGAGGCCTGCTATCGCTATCTGTCCAGGAATCTAAACAGACGCCCCTGCACACGTCTGACCGAGCGGTCACTTTTCAGAATGACCACACCCGGTCAGACTTGAGTTTTATACAAATTCCGTATGTTTGTAACGCCTTCATTCACACATTAGTCCCCATTTTACAAACACCATCCATGTCATCGATGTGATATATTTTAAGGAGGACAGATATTCTGCTCATTATGGGTAATGGAAACACAGTGAGCTCAGAATGGTAAGAATGAGGTCACTTCTAATGTAAAGAGACTGGCGGCATACTGAGACTGTTTGGGTTTTCGGTCATGACCCTCACTGGTGCCTTAGATTACAGCCTTTTCTGGCCCTGGGGAAGATCTAAATTAGCATCACAGTCAGTGAACTGCTGATACCTCATCTGTGGTGTTTTGACAAGTTTTATTCCACAATGCACATTCTCACTGGCATGAGTTGGGACCACAGCCACGAATGGAAATTCTGCCCCACAAGAAGCATGCAAAACTCCTCATGTGTTCGTTTCCCATGGATTGTGTCTTTTGAAGGTGTAAGGAGATGCCATGTGTCGTGTGTAATCACATATCTTTATGGATGTGCCGTTTAAGTGGGTTATACTTCATGTTGAGTTTTCCTGCTGCTGACTACCGAGGATACTCCCTCTATCCAAGGCTTCAGCAGACTCAGCTAATGGGATCTAGTCACTCGACAAAGTGTGGCTTGGCCCCCATTGCTTTTCAACGTACGAAAACTTCAGTCAAAGTGGATATGACTAACTCTCAGACTTTTTTTTGCCCCTCAAAAAGTCACAGATTGTCCAAGAAACTTAGTAAGTGTTTATTGTTCACTTGACATTAGAAAATAACAGGTAGGAATATAAACAGCACTTAGGGTAGAAACTATGAACATAAACAACGTTTATAGAAAAGCTTCACTAATAATTAAAAAAAGACGTACAAAAAAAACGAAATAACAAAGACATCCTCATGTCAGTGTGCAAATAAGTTTATACAGACAGAAACGCTTCCATATGAGGCTACGCTTCTAGATAAATTATTTAAATAGCATATATCTACACAAATGAAATAACCTCAACATAAAACAAACACAATAATTTATCCCCAAAAAAATGCACAGGAAATACGTACAGCACATCATTTGTTTTAATCCTTTACGTTCCTGTTTGGGCTTCTCTTGCTACAAAAATATCTTATATACAGCATATGAATGATACTAAAGTCTTGCTTAAAAAACAAAGAAGCCAACCAATTTATACTCTGCTGCTTAGAAATGTGATTCTTGTGTATTGCTGGCCTCAATACAGAAAGAATTAATGAGGTAATATTTGTACATAAAGGGTTTCATTTGATTTTCCCTCGTCAGAAATGTACACACAAGCTCAGGCACACCAGTCATGCACACTGTGCAGAAGCAACAAATGGCGATATTGATATATCTAACTGTTTTGGTCACATGTAATGCTTTATCTTACATGTGAATAGGGATTTCATTTACTTGGTTGCTAATAACATTCTAAGATGGCAAGGTGCAAAGATGAACGAGAATTAAAGCCTCTATGATGAATACGTAAATACAAACATCCATACTTGCAATGGTTAACTCATATCAGGAAGTAGACTGGCCCTTGATGTTTACGTCCCGTGACGCTTTCAATAAAGATTCGAGATATGAACATAATATTTGTTAATAATTACTGTCCAAAGCAGTGTGCGATGTGCTTGCTTTGGGGCATGTGCTGCCCTGCATTTTGTGCGATCCTCATTTTCTTCTAGTGCTCTTTCCTGAGAAGACCAAGTCTTTGGGCCAGTCCTAAGCGTCAGCTAAATACAAGACCTTGTATATACAGGTCTTTGTGAATGTGTGCATGAGGGGTCATCAATAGAATTGAAAACTAATTTTGACTCAGTTGGGTGGCACATAAGCAGAAACACACTAAAACCATTCATTCTCTTTAAAAGCAACAGTCAGTCCATACTGTCCATGGTCCCTCAACAGTTCCTTCAAGGGGCATATTTACCCTGGCCTTAGAAAGAACTACTGCTTTCTTCATAGTGACACAAGCTTTGAGCCCACAGCAGATGTAGATTAATGCTCAAAGCAAACAAAGGCTAATTTAAAACATCAAGAACTCTTTGGTTCCTCATCCACAGAGGAAAACCTCCAACCAACAACAGTTCAGGTGTGCAAAGCAATAGAATGTGGCCCTTTTCCAATATAGATCAGAGCAACAAAGTGAGTCGGCCAATGTCTTCTGAGCAGAACTGCGCTCAACATTTGAGTTTGGTGCAGTGGTGCAGAATCGTCATCGAACTTTTTGGCTTTAAGTCCTGAGGTCAGTTTACCTCACTTTAGCTCACTTGCTCGTCATTCCTCCAATGTGCATTTCTCAAAGGAAAAGGTTAAAGATATTTCCAGGTCTCGTATTATATATTCATATTGACAGACTGATACATTCTTTCGCAAGGCTCTGTGGTCCATTTATGTATCTGAAAGAAATGAATGACAGAATTCATGTTACAAAAAAAGTCTAAGGTGATGAAGTTGTAGTTAAGAGTAAAACATAAACGATGTGCCTACCTCTGCATTCGTATTTGAGGTCGGAGAAGTAAACCATCTCCTGAGAAAAGACGTACAAGCCTAGTCGCCCACCAGCGTATGTCTTGTCAAAGATGTTCCCGGAATCGGCCATGATTCTCTTGCCTTCAAACATGACCACTCTAAAAATATAAAGGTAAACATGAGCTCCTTTTCAAAGTAAAGTGTGCAGGTTTACAGTTGAGTGAAAGACTGCATGAGGATTTCAGCTTACCTGATAAGTCCAGTCTTGGGTCTATGGATCAGGTGCCATCTGTAGGCTGTGAAGTCCTTCCAGCCGATGTTCTTTGGATCGTGCCACAGAGTGCGAACCTGGAGAAAATAATTTTAAAGGTTGATGAGAAACAGTCAAACATTGTGTTAACTTCTATCTGACATCTTAAACTCAAGTCAATGAATCTATGCTCACCTGGTCTGGGGTGTCCCCGGTGTGCCACAGGGCATTCCTTAAGTGCTCACCAGGGCCAGTGGTGGAGTTGACCACTTTGATTGACAGGCCAGAGTAGCCTTGAGCTTTGGTGGGTGTTTGGGACCAGTAGGTCTGTGTAATCTGTTTCCACATGACCGTGTAGAAGCGTGAGCTGGACTGGTAGCCAAACACAAACCCAGCATAATCATCATCTCTGTCCGTGTTGATGAAGAATGTTCCTTTGAAATCCACTGCACTGAACTCATCATAACCTGGAGTGAGAGAGGTGATGGTTCAGAAATGGTTGGCCACTACTTAGTGTCTGTATAGTAGTGTGTATTTGTAGTGAGATGTCTGTCTGTATATAACGTACCAACAGCAATGCCAGGATCACAATTGACTGTCTGGACCAACTCCTTGCCCTGATGCCGGACCACCCAGTTGGGGTCAATCTGGGAGGTACCCTTGGGGTCCAGAGGAACCATCTGGAATCTGCGGAAGTCTGTTTCGCTGATGGCAAAGTTCTCCGGACACACGTCATTGATGTCCAGAACATTGTCTTGATCAAAATCGTCTTTGCACACATCACCACGGCCATTACCTGAAAACAAAAAATATTAATATTTAAAAATAACATTACAAGAAGGAGCTAATTTCTAAAAGACCCGGTTTGACTCAGTGAACGACTGCCTCACCATCAGAATCCAGTTGATCAGGGTTAAAGGCCAGTCGACAGTTGTCTTTTTCATCAGGGATGCCGTCATTGTCGTCATCATGGTCGCAGGCATCACCCTTGCCATCCTTGTCATGGTCTGCCTGGTTGGCATTAGGGATGTAGGGGCAGTTGTCCAAGTTGTTCTGGTGACCGTCCTCGTCAATGTCCTGGTTGTTGTCGCACTTGTCTCCAATGAGATCTGAGTCAGCGTCGAACTGCAGGAGAAAAATAATTAATTTATTAACTGTTAGACACTTGTCTTCCCTTCAAATAAGTCCTGCCACTATTTTCCCACCAGCCTCGATATGAGAGGAAGTGTGGCCACTTGTTTTCATGTATGTAAGCAATGTCTCTTCAGACAAATGTCAAGTGTCAAACTCAGAAGAACTACATATCCATATGTAATCCAGAGGTGGATCAATAGAGAAAAGAGCATGGAGCTTTGCATTGTTCTTTTCTTAAAGCTGTAACATTCCTCTCCTTCATTAAAATGTTTGCAGTGTTAATGGAACTTAAACAGAGCTACATGAGAGATTGTAATATAATGATCAGTTGCTGTAATTGAAATGTGAAAGATGAGATCTGTCCTTACCTGATCAGGATTGTGCTCCAGAGGGCAGTTGTCACAATGGTCTCCCACACCATCTCTATCAGTATCTCTCTGGTCAACATTGTAAACATAGGGGCAGTTGTCGTTCTCATTCAGAATGCCTGTTCAATCAAAACATACTCTTTTTAGACTTTAGGACTGGGTTCATGTTCTCTTAATGCTGAGGAAATGACAACATTTCTAAGACAGAAGTTAGGGACATCTCCTACCATCGCCATCAATGTCAACTGCACAGGCATCACCCTCTCCATTGTTGTCCGTGTCAGTTTGGTCAGTGTTGGCCTCGTAAACACAGTTGTCACAACTGTCGCCAACATCATCCCTGTCTGCGTCGTACTGGGCAGGGTTGTACACTCTTGGGCAATTGTCCTAAAATCATAATGAAATATAAATTAATTTGGTAAAGTAGGTCAAAGAAATTATATGTAAAGCGAAAAAAACTTTGCGTTCGAGGCCTTTCTTTCTTTTCTTACTGTCATTGTAATGGGATATTCCACTGCATGAGAGCCGGTAATTTCTACCACAACATTTTTCTTGCCCAGCCTGCCAAATCTCCACTTAGAAATATGGGCATCAAGCCACATCATCCTCAAGCCTGGCTTCATGCTGAAGTTATATTAAACAATTCCTATGCTGCTGCCTTTCCATTCTAGCTCTCTGTTGAAAGCACACAAACACGGGAGCGACACATTCCTACTGCCCAGAGGAAGGATGGCTGCAGCTGATTGCTATGTCTGGTCTCTGGGGAAAGCAAATCTTGAGGCTAAATAAAACTGCTGAAATGACTCACCCTATCATCGGGGATCCTATCATTGTCATCATCACTGTCACATTCATCACCCAGGCCATCTTTGTCATGGTCTTCCTGACCAGAGTTGGGAAGGTTTGGGCAGTTATCCTATAAGGGAACAAAAGGGTGGTTAAGGAGGCGATCATGACAATAATAGAGTGCAGCTGGGTAATAATGGCCTTTGGTATTTCTGTCCACATGGGGTCTGGCTACCTTCTTGCAGTGGTAGGTTGCGTTCTCCACACACAGCAGGTTAGTGTTGGGCCATCCATCCAGGTCAGTGTCCTCGCCACAGATCAGGCCATTCCCGGCGTATCCTGGCCTGCACTCGCAGCGGAACATGGAGTCGGAGAAGACACCCAAGTAGATGCATTTCGCATTTTTATTGCAGTCATGGGTACCATCCAGGCATGGGTTACGAGGTGTGCAAACCTGAAGAAAATAGCAGAGGATTAGCCAAAATCCAGGTAACTAGCCCACTAGCTACAAAATAGATTGTAAGTAATAAATCAAACCTGTTTTTTAGCAGTTGCCTGTTCCACTCCTTTTCCAAAGGGCTGAGGGCCAGAGAAACGTGCGGGGCAAGGCATACAGTTGTAACCAGGCTCAGTATTCTCACAGCGATGGATTCCGTTATGAGTGTTGCAAGCATCAGATACTTCTTTACACTCATCAATGTCCTTGCAGATGACGCCATTCCCACGATAGCCAAGGGGACACTTGCCACACTTGAAAGAACCATCAGGGAAGCTGGTGCACTTTGTGCCAGAGAAGCATGGGCTGGACAGACAACCATCTGTAGAAAGAAGTAATTCATTAATATTGAACTGCATGATAATAAAGAAGTCTATATTTATACTTTTAAAATGGAAATGTGTTGTGAGTTAAACTTCTTTAATTCTATTTTAAATGCTCACCGATAGGACAGTCTTCTTTGTTGCACAATTGAGACGTTTCGGCATCACCAACACAGTCTTTTCCACCATATTTGGGGACGGGGTCAGAGCAGAGACGTTTGCGGTTCTGAACTCCTCCACCACAAGTAACAGTGCAGGTGTCCCATGGTGACCAAGGTCCCCAACCTCCATTGACTGAAAGATAAATAAAAAGGAATATAATTTTTTTGTGCAAATGTGCGCACATTCTTAGATACTTTGGGGCTGAAAACTTACTAGGGCAAGGCGACTTCTGGCATATTTCAGTCTGACGTCCTTCTCCCTGGCAGTCCCTGCCATCCAATTGGGGCGTGGGCGAGTTGCAGAGGCGGATTCGGGTGATGACCCCCTCATCACAGGTCACAGAGCATGAAGACCAGGGAGACCAGTGACTCCAACCACCATCCTGTTTGACTGTGAGCAACACATCAATTAATTCATCATGCTTTGAAATTGAGAATATCACTCTGGTTGTGTGATACTGTACTGTTTGTAATACTGAGTGACTTACAGCGTTTGTCACATTCCTGAGGATAGCAGTCACGGGTCTGGACAGATGTGCCCTCACAATTGCTGTTGATTCGGTCACAGGAGCGTCCACGTTGCTGGATGCCACGACCACAAGTCACTGAACAATGGGTCCATTCAGACCAGGGAGACCATCCATCCTCAGCATAGTCACTCGCTGTGGGGGGTGGGATAACATTTAAAGGATTATTACTTTGAACGGGATCAGGTGACAAATGGAATCGAAAATCGGGTAAATTGAAAATTAGACTTACGTGTTCCACAACGAGGGCAGCACTCTCCGTCGGGCACGGTGGCATTAGCACATGGGATCAGAGGGCAGGAGATTTTGCGACACACAGTAGCAGAGTTCTGGATAAAGGAACGGTCAAATTAGTGCAAGTATAACGAGTGAAATGAATGCCTGACGGGCTGTCGAAAAAACAGGCTTTGCTGGTTCTTTTCCAAGCCTAATTGCTGTATTTCACAAGGGAGCGATCTTTATCAGGGACATAACACTCCTGCTGTGGTGATAGAACTCAAGAACACTCTCCCACTAACACCTAACTAATTACACAATACACTGACACCCTTCACTATATGTTACAGTGGGGAAAAGGAACCCTGCTGCTATGTTTATAGTGCAGAAGAGGTGTTGATGGATTTCAGACAGGAGCAGTGTGATTATAACATTAGCACAACTTTCCCTTCATTACAGCCAGGATACGGGAAACATAATAGATGTCTGGCCTCTGACAGTTGCATTCCAGCAGGTGTGGTGACATTTACCTGGCAGGTGCACTCAGTGCAGTCGTCCACAGTCCATTCATCTTTGTCGTTGTACATGATGCCATTGTGGAAGCAAACTCCACTGTGGATGTTCATGTGAGTCTTCAGCAGATTGCTGTCCTCAGTCTATGGGACGGAAAGAGAGGCAGAGACAGAAAACGGGGTTGCTCAGGATGGAGAATGGAAAACGTTCACTTTGCCAAGGTTCCAGCACAAATGAATCACCAACCAACACTGTGATTAAGACATTGCTTGACTCTAGTGAAGCAGTGCAAATGCAATCAGCCGCCAAACATATTTGTGTATTCACATGGGTCTCATTAAGGACTTGGCCGGGGACTGCCATTACAGCGACAAGTGGCAACGCACTGGAAATGCGTAAACTGGAAGCAGGGGGGGAAAGATGGAGAGGAGAGGGGAGGAGGGGAAATATATGGGGAGCCAATGATGACGAAGAGCAGACCCTGATGACCCTTCAAGCTTACCACTTTGCCGAGCTTGTGCGACAGCTGTTTGACAACTACACCGAGACTCTTGAGCTCCTTAAACATGCTGGCTATATCCTCACAGGAGAGGCCACAGACATCTGAAAAACAGAAAAGGAAAATCCAATAAATCACCTCAGCTCTAACGTTTAGTAGAGCAGAAGCACAGACTTGTCTCTTTGCAGAGGAGAGATCTCACCTTTGGATTTGTGGCCGGTGTAATCAGTCCTAATAGCAGGACTGGAGCCGTTGACTGGGTTGTCCAAGGTCATGACATCAGTTAAGGACGCTGTTGGGGGAAAGAAGAGAGAAGGCGAATGAATTGTGGTAGTTTTTTTTACATCCTTTTACACCTACAGATGGTTGCATAACATTAAGTAATTTAATAAGTTATAATGATGATTTTTATCTTAACTCTTTACCTCCACTCTGGCAGCCCTTATTTCTCAGTATGGCATCAAGAGTTGTCCCAAAGACAAATCGCACATTCTGAAGGACTCCCTGATGAAAAATGAGTTCAAGTTCAGGTATTATGTGAGCACAAGATACAGTGCACTAATATATTATTTTTAATTATTAGAAAAAACATTTTCATACCATGAATCTTTCCTTTACAGCCCCCTTTCCAACCCTGAGCCTGGCGATGTCTGCCACCTCCTGGGTCAGCACCTTCTGGATGGGCACGTCCAGCTCCGACACATTGATCTCCTCGCAGCCCACAAAGAGCTGAGCACGGTCATCCTGCACGAACAATGTGACATTCTTCCAGTGTCCGGTGGCCAAGTCTGCGTCCTCAATGGACACCACCTGCTGCTGGTTCATGGTGGAGTAGACCAAGTCCAGGGTGCTCGCCTTGCCGTTGGAGATGATCTCAAAGATGGGTCCGGATCCATCGTTCTTCTCGATGGTGAGGAGGCTGCCGCGGCTCCTCTTGAACTGCTTGAGGTTGGCGAGGAGAAGGAAGCCCCTCTCGGCCTGGATGGAGTCAAGGAGGTCCCTGAAGGAGCTGTCTGGGACAGGGGGGATCAGGTCTGCGTTCAGGACCTTGTACGCGGGACTGTAGGGGTCCGCACCTTTCACCACGCTCACTCCATGGTTTCTCTTGCCGACTTGTGCCAGGTCGAATAAGTCATATACACTGTTATCATCACGGTTCTCTGCAGCAGAAGGAGAGGGCAGACAACGGTCAATTATTTATTTATCGTCATAATGACTGTCTCCAAGAAGATGAAAGAAAACAAAGAAAAACAATCTAACAGAACTATAACTGACAGTACAACGTTTGTAAAAATACAGTATTTATTATAAAGATTAAAATATTCAAAAAATGTTTTATTGTTTGATGAACCTTCAGTCTAACCTGAATATAACAGTAACACTTTAAATCCGTATAAGAAATATTTATTTCTATTATAAGGGAAAGGTTTTCACAGGTTAAATAAAAGTCATTTTCCATTCTCACCTGCCAGTATTGCACCTTCGCACCTCCAAAGCATCAACAGCAAAAAGATGCCGCACAGCATCATCTTGAAATCTCAACTAAACTGCAACCAGAATAACATCACGTTAAGCATATTTACTCTACATTTGCTAAATGAACACTAATGATATTATAATTAAAATTAATCCACAAACCTTTAGAATAAAACAAACTTGCTGGGAGAGATAAAAAAATGAAGAAGAAGAAGAAGAGGAAAGTCCTTGCTAGTCAGATGTATTTATCCCGTCTCTCCTCCTTCAGTTCTGCTTGAAGCTCATCAGATTGGAATAAATAAAAGTGTCTCTGAGCTCCTGCTCATTTTATTTTCCGGTGTTTCCACTTATTCCTCTGACTTGTCTGTCCAAGGCAGGAGCTATTTAAACAGTTTAAGGACATTCCTTAGCTCAGTCTGCACCAATGGGAGGGCTGCAGCAGAGAGGGAGGGACTTGTTTTCTTACCTCACAGCCAGTCACAGTAATATCCGAGACTAACACACACACACACAGAGAGACACAACGAGAGAGGGAGAGAGAGAGGAGGGATGAATGCATTCCTGAGCTGAATTTCCATCACCGGAAAAATATTTCATACACGCACCTCAGCCAAGACGTGGTAGTTTCCGGTCAAATATAAGTCTGATAACTCGTCCAATAGTGTCAAATTCATAAAAAACTGTCCTTTTCTAAAGATATATCTTTTTTTTCTTTACCTCTTTTTAAAGATGATCCCAAAAAATGAGTAGGCCAATTAGATGAGTCGACGGGTAACACAAAACCAGTTATGAGCAGATTTAAAAGTCATATAAAACTTTAAATTGGATTTCATAACCTTAACTCAGATGTTAAATCCAGTTTATATTAATGACATACAGCAGACTGGTTCATGGTGCACTCCTTATGTTGCTGTTACTCGTCTGACCGCCAGGGGACTCATTGAGTAATGGATGTAAGTTCATTTGCCTGACTGAGAGTGAGACGATGATACTTGTCGCTGTGTTGTTGTCTTTTGAAAGAAACCTTTGAAGAATAAAAAAACCCCACAACAATTGGTAGTAAACAAAGTAACCTAGTACTTAATAAGTAATAAAGGGTTTGGGTTATGGTTATAGGATATATGAATGTATACAATGACTTATGTCTGTAAAAGTATTGTCAAAGTC